>NC_034595.1:45394587-45415170 GCF_900095145.1 Mus pahari | reverse complement strand
CTATGCCAGTGCCTGGCAAACACAGAAGTGGATGCTCACAGTCAGCTATTGGATGGAACACAGGGCCCCCAATGGAGGAGCTAGAGAAAGTAACAAAGATGCTGAAGTGGTCTGCAATGCTATAGGTGGAACAACAATATGAACTATCCAGCACCCCCAGAGCTCATGTCTCTAGCTGCATATGTAGCAGAAGATGGCCTAGTCAGCCATCACTGGGAAGAGAGGCCCCTTGATCTTGCAAACTTTATATGCCCCAGTACAGGGGAACACCAGGGCCAAGAAGTGTGAGTGTGTGGGTTGCAGGGGTGGGGAAGTTATATGGGACTTTGAGGATAGCATTTGAAATATAAATGAAGTAAATACCTAATAAAAAATTGAAAAATAAAAAAGAAAGAAATTTTGATTAGAATATTGAAAAGACCTGTAAGGTAAAAAAAAATGCCTGTAACAAACAAACAAACAAACAAACAAAACCCTCCAAGATGCTATTGAGTTCATTTTGTGTAGGAAATCTATTGCCTGCCATGGGACATGCTCTTAGGAGCGGTTTGGGTCCCAGTGAGATTTTCTTGGAGAAAACTAATTTCCTCATTTAGGAGTGGTTATCAATTGAACATAGCTTCTGGGTTAGGGATGAGGTCATATATCGATTTCTCTTCTCAACACTAGGACCCTATCTAGTGAAGATCTATGCAGGTCATATGCATATTTAATACTTTTATCAACAACAAAATTCTAATAGGTGACAATGGCAGTCTGGTGAATGTATCCAGAGTACACCATGAGCAGGTTTTTAGTGTTTATTCAAGTTCAAGTATGTTGGTTGGCATGAGTTAGTATTCTCCTTTTTTATTATTAAGTAAATGTTATAAACATATGTACTTTTCCTTGCATGATGCTTAACTTTACCTCTACATTAGAAGCACACAGACAGCTTTAATAGGGCTTTATCTTCAATGTGGGCACTTGAATATTTTTATATTTAAAATTATTTTCTCATATATATATATATATATATATATATATATATATATATATATATATACTTTTGGACAGATAGTCAATAGTTGTAAGTCAATGTATAAAAATACATTCACAGTTTAAATTAAATTTCCCCATTTGGTTTGTCAGTGTTTCTCCCAAAAGTCATAAGCCACTTAATTAAAACCCAACAGCTGGCTGGAGAATACCTCTTTGAGTTCTTGGCCAAGGCTGTCTAAGACAATCTAAATAATATAATAGTATTATAGGCAATTGCCTTTGCTCTTGGTCTTAAGGGCCATCATACAAGCTTCAACAGGAGAGAAGTCACCAATAATCCTACCCAACTTTGATGTCTATGGTAAGAACAACTAGCATGTTACAATAACCCTCTTGTGAAGCAGTGGTGCACATACCTTGGTAGTAGGCAACAGTTATCTAATTCAACTGTGAAGCTCTCAACAAGAAGAAAATATGCTGCTGAAAGAGTCAGATGCAGATATTTACACCCAAACAATGGACAGAAGCTGCTGACCCCTTTGGTTGAATTAGGGAAAGGCTGGAAGAAGCTGAGGAGGAGGGTGACCCTATAGGAAGACCAGCAGTCTCAACTGACCTGTACCCCTGTGATCGCTCAGACACTGAGCCACAAACCAGGCAGCATCCACCAGCTGATATGAGGCCCCCCGACACATATACAGCAGAGGACTGCTGGGTCTGGATTCATTCTTTGAAGATTGATTTAACCCTTGAGAGACTTGAAGCTATAGGGAGTGTGGTGGGCTGGTGATGTGGGAATGGGGGGGGAGGTGGGGGTCATCCTTTTGGAGACAGGGGTGGGGTGGGGATATATGGAATGTGGAACAGTCAGAAGGTAGACAAGGAGAGAGATAAAGTCTGGACTGTAAAAATAGATTAAAGAATTAAAAAATGTTTCTCATAAAAAAAAAAAAAGAAGAAGAAAATCAGCCCATTATTAGAGTTGTAGCCAACTAACTACACAAGTCTAGTGAAGTCAGACATATTGGATGAGAACTTATAACAAATACTTTGCTAAACCAGCAAAGTCCCTAACTACATTCTAAATACACCTCCTTATACTAGTAGATATTATAGTCCCCAGCCCTCAACAAGAAGACTTTCCCTTACAGCAGATGAAGACTATTATAGAAAACCAAACCCAATGACAATACAGAGCTGTGGATCCCAGTTCCAATGGCTAAGCCTACAATACCACTTTTCCACACCCAAGGCTCAGGGATTATTGCGGAAGAAGGGGCAACATTTTTTCAAGTTTGAGGGGTAAAGAGTTTGCTGTGAGATTGTCTCTCCTAGAAATGTCCGAAACTATACTCATGAAGTCTCACCAACATGGCTGCCTAAGCATTACTTAAACAAAGGCAGCAATAGACATGCTTATGTGGGCAAGGAAAACTTACAGGTCTCTACTCTAGAAAAAGTACTAAAGGGAACTAAGGAATGCAGAGTAATGGGATAAACAGTCTTTCCCAGAGGGAAGCACAGCAACAGGTTAACCATTACCAAATGGGAGCCCTGAATACACATACATAGAAATATACATATTCAGACTGGATGGGTTATAATTATGTATTTAGTAAGATATATATGTATATATTTTTGCATGCATACATATACATGTATATTTAACAATGACTAGTGAAAGAGGTCAAGAGTTCAAAAGAAAGCAGGGATGTATGAGAGGGTTTGGGGAAAAGAAAGGAAAGGGGGAAATGAAGTAATTATATTTTAATTCTCCCAAAAATATTAAAATAATTAAGACCCTTAGTACCACATATTTTTTTAACATTACAGGATACTTCCTAAATCTTAAATATACTTTGCCTCTCAGATAATAAATAGAATAAGTTTGAGTAAACCAAATTAAATAGCTCATTGACTGAAACTTCCAGGTATTTTCCACTGAGAATCATGAGACTCATGAACTGGACATCTAGACTTTGTACCTCATGGCACATTTCTTTTTTTCTTAGGCAATACATCAAACAACAACAAACTACAAAAAAATTGATTTTTCTAGATAATTTACTATGTAGTATTTCAATAAATATTTATGAATAAAATTTTTTTTTAAAGTTTTTTTTTAAGATTTATTTATTTATTATGTGTAAGTACACTGTAGCTGTCTTCAGACACACCAGAAGAGGGTGTCAGATCTCATTGTGGGTGGTTGTGAGCCACCATGTGGTTGCTGGGATTTGAACTCAGGACCTTTGGAAGAGTAGTCAGTGCTCTTACCTGTTGAGCCATCTCGCCAGCCCCTTATGAATAAAATTTGAACAGCACAGTATTTCTAATGTTGCTGCTCAAATTCTTGCAGTTTAGCAGTTGAATATTTACTCCATTGGAATAAAATGATTTTGAATTCTAGTTAGCTTTTTGACACATATTCACGTGTAATCTTGTGAAAACTTCTTAGCTAGCTTTTGTTAGATGAACATTCTTCTCCCATTACCATTTAACAATAAGATGATGACTATCTGAAGAGACTTTATAACCTGTATGCCTGTATCAGTGGAAATATTCTAATTGCTTTTTGCTTATTAAATTTCCCGTACTGAAAGTCATACTGCAGATGTCATCTTTTACTTTACGTTTTAATCAATTTTTACCTAAATAGGTCAGGAAAACTGACTTCTCTTACAACTGTCCTTGCTACTTCAACAAAGTCTTCAATTTCAAAAGGCATTGTAAAGAGACAAAGTTTTATGGTTTGGAAACTGCTAAAACCAATTGGATAGCAAACATTTGGGTAATTGTTAATGAGGGAAAGATATATAATAGAGGGAGCTGGATATAGCCGAAGAGATGAGACAAAGTGTAAGGTATAAAATAGTCAGTGGGAAATACATACTTTGTTTTTATAAAGTGTAATCATTTCTACTGCTGGAATGGCAAATGAAACTGAAGTCTTCTAATGGAACAAGAGAAATAAAGTATTTGAGTGAGAGAGTTAGTAATTTGAATATTGTTCTAAAATTTTACCAGGTACCTGAGGTTGAACTTTCTGCACTCCAGTGTGAATTAAATGCAAACAATGCACACACATGGTTGCTGTGCTGTAAATACATGTCATTATTTTTGTGTCTAGTGCTGGAGTGGATAATATAAGACAGGAAGGTGCTTAGTTATTGGAAATAAGGAAACAAGGACTCAGTTGTACTAATAAATAATCAATAAAATTGTTTTTTATAAAAGTGGAGATATTAGGAAATCAGAAGTTGAACTCATAATTGCAGACATTTTTCCAGCTTTAATTTGCGTGATAACTATGTTATTGCAGTAGTTTTGAAGCTCCAGAAAATCGTAAAGGTCATTTATTTCTAGCATTCATTTAGCCAATGAATAAATTTAGTGAAGGTAGCATGTTGCTATTTGCTGTTCCAGTGAATCTTTGTGCAGACTTGAAGCCAGAGATAGAACTAGATGGTCCATCCTTTCATCTTAGCTCCAAACTTTGTCTCTGTAATTCCTTTCATGGGTATGTTGTTCTCCATTCTAAGGAGGGACAAAGTATCCACACTTTGGTCTTCCTTCTTCTTGAGTTTCATGTCTTTTGCAAATTGTATCTTGGGTATTCTAAGTTTCTTGGCTAATATCCACTTATCAGTGAGTGTATACCATGTGAGTTCTTTTGTGATTGGGTTACCTCACTCAGGATGATATCCTCCAGATACATCCATTTTCCCAAGATTTCATGAATTCATTGTTTTTAATATCTGAGTAGTACTCCATTGTATAAATGTACCACATTTTCTGTATCCATTCCTCTGTTGAGGGACATCTGGGTTCTTTCCACCTTCTGGCTATTATAAATAAGACTGTTATGAACATAGTGGAACGTGTGTTCTTATTACCAGTGGGAACATCTTCTGGATATATGCCCAGGAGAGGTATTGCTGCATCCTCTGGTAGTACTATGTCCAATTTTCTGAGAAACAGCAAGACTGATTTCCAGAGAGGTTTTATAAGCTTGCAATCCCACCAACAATGGAGGAGTGTTCCTCCTTCTCCACATCCTCACCAGCATCTGCTGTCACCTGAATTTTTGATCTTAGCCATTCTGACTGATATGAGGTGGAATCTCACCATCTGGGGATCCATCCCACAATCAACCACCAAACATAGACACTATTGCATATGCCAGCAAGATTTTGCTGAAAGGACCATCATATAGCTGTCTCTTGTGAGGCTATGCCAGTGCCTGGCAAACACAGAAGTGGATGCTCACAGTCAGCTATTGGATGGAACACAGGGTCCCCAATGGAGGAGCTAGAGAAAGTACCCAAGGAGCTGAAGGGGTCTGCAACACTATAGGTGGAACAACAATATGAACTAACCAGTACCTACAGAGCTCATGTCTCTAGCTGCATATGTACTAGAAGATGGCCTATTCGGCCATCATTGGGAAGAGAGGCCCCTTGATCTTGCAAACTTTATATGCCCCAGTACAGGGGAACACCAGGGCTAAGAAGTGGGAGTGTGTGGGTAGGGGAGCAGGGCAGGGGGAGGGTATAAGGGTCTTTGGGGATAGCTTTTGAAATGTAATTGAAGATAATATCTAATAAAAATTGGAAAAAAGAGATAGAACTAGAGTAAGCTATAGTCTGGGTCAAAATTTTCATACATTTAAGACTTTTATGGTAGACTACAGTTGCTACATTCAGGTGATAACATAGTTTCTCCTTAAATATTACAGAAAAGCATTTAGTTAGATCATAAAAGCTTTAATCTTTGGAGGTAATTTTCAGGAAAAATAGCTAGAGTGGAAATTAGAGCCATTCGTTATGGGGATTATAATTCGACATTAAAAATCAGAGATGTATGCTCTGAGTCCCCAGGCCTTACTAGTCTCTTTAAATGCTCAGGAAATTAGGTTTTCTGCTTTGGGAATGTTGGGAGACCTCTCTGCATCTTCAGTCCCCTTCTAGACACAAACACTCATAGATCTTTGTCAAGTAAAGCGTCCTGACTTCCTCCTGGAAGGCACCTGCCTGTGTTCTGGTTTTGCACTCTAAGGGTAAGAACTGATCCCCTTGTGGTCCTTTCTGCTGTGGAGAGTGCAGAGCACACATTTCTGGATCTTTTTTTACTGGACCAGATCTTTCTCTTTCTTGCTGCTTTCTTTCTTTGCTTTTTGATAAGAGTTTCCAGAGAGTCAGTTCAGGCCACAGAAAGCTCAGAGCACAGTGTTTTCATCTCAGTTGCTCCTCTTTGATGTGAACGACTGTTCTCTCAGCCAGCTTGAACTCTCCCTTGCTTTGAGGTAATTTTCCTTTAGGAAACTTTTTGTTTTCTCTCCCAGAAATCAAAATCAACAAACTATTGCTGAAAGTTTTTTTTTTCCAAAAAAATATTTTATATTAAAGAATATAAGTTCTAAGCTGATGAAATATTGGATCATTTCTAACTAGTTAATTACTAACTAATTCTAGCTAATTGTTAGTGTGATATCTTGCGGTTGCTTTTCCGTGAAGTGATTTAACCAAAAGCTTTTAATACAGAATCACACATAGACATTGCAGTGGAGGGTGATTCTTTGGAAAACTGCTAATACCCAAGATACGGAGATGAGAGTCTCAAAAGACAGTTGGCCAAATAGGCCTTTTCCTAATGGCACACTTAAGTACAATTTCACACAAAGTAAGAGCGACAGATCTCTTTACTAAGATTGGTCATTCTCTATTTTAGCGAACATTTTCAACATTGAAAATGTTATTTCAAATGATATCTCATGGAATTCAAGTAAGAGAAAGAGGAGACCATTTAGAAAGGGACAATAGAGTCAATCTGGACCACAACCCAATGGAAGAACCTCGTGTTTATAAAACTTAGCACGAAAGGCATGTCTTCATTCCAAGTTGCTTCCTTTCACTGTGTTTTGGACAGGTTCTGTCTGCTGCTTCCCACCTCAATAACAAATGCACACCCATGCTTCCCGTCGGTGAGAGTGTAAATCATGAGGTGCCTGTGACAAACAAAGCAATAGGCATACACCCACACCTCAGAGGGAGCAACAGTATTTTTCTTCGGAGTCATTAATTCCTTATTTGCAGATGCACGCCCACTAAGGAGACCATTGCATTTCCTTCAGATCCACCCACTTGTGATGCTGCTACATGCCATGCTAAGAGACTAGAAGACTAGAAGACTCCACTGTAAGGACAATCCATATCCTTGATTTCAGATTGCGCTACATCCTTGCAGAGTAGACTTCATACTCACTCCTTCAGCTTGTAGAGGGTGGATGATTAAAGTCCATGCAGAAATCACTGAGAGGCTTAAATTCTGTACAAAGCTATGAGCTTGCTTGTTTTCTAATTACTGAACTTTCAGATTGAAGCTGGGCTCTGGTGGACGGCATATTTTTCACAGCAATTTGTCTCTAAAATGGATAGGGCCAGAGGGCACTGATTTACCAGACTGTCTTACTGCATCAGAGATAGGCTAGTTAACAAAATTAATGAAATGAGCATTATGGTTTGTTTGTGTTTCCTTGAGATATTTGTCCAGGATAACAAGTGATGCTTTCTTACACCAAGTTCATATTTTGTGTATATTTGGATTTCAAGTGAAGATCAGTTCTTTCTTTCCTCCCTCTGTCTACCTTGGTTGCCACTTAATTCTTATCCCCTCCTTCAAAAAGTAATAGATAATAAGCCTTTGAAATATATTCAGGCTTTACCACTGAACAGCATTTTTGAGCTCCAGAACAGGGACATTTCATCTACAACTTGAAAATAATTGTTTAACTCCAAATCCATGAGAAATTTCATTAAAAAAATTCCTCATAAAGTTGTACAGGAACATTCACAATTAATATAAAATTAGGCAACCATTATAATCTGGAGTAGGAGCCCATTTTTTATCTGGGCAGGGACTTGGAATAAGCATATCATCATTTCTAATTAAGACATGTAGGCCACTGCCATAAGTTACAAGAACTGTGTGATTCTTTGAAACTTTCCATATGTTCGCATATAAACTATGCAAGGCATTGTTCCTGGGTAGGTGCAATTTTGGCTATGACGAATCTGATTCTAGATTTCTGTGTCACAGTTCTAACACCTAATAGGAACTTGATGTGTTTGCATTCAAGCTGCCAGAGGAAAGCCAAAGGCTTCTGTTCTGCTGAATTCTATGGTCAGTGATAGTCCCTAATCATCTTTTCCACCTAATCCTAATGTCCACAACTTGACTCAAAAAAATCTACTCTAAGGGTAGTTTGCTTAATTGGCAAGGTAGCATGCACATTTTTCCTATGCAACCCTGCCAGCTCCGCATGTCTTTTAAAGTCAACACAAAAGGACAGTTTGTTTTGTTAAGGATGAAAGCATCCTCCGGAGCCCTTGGTATTTCACAGAACGTGTAGACTTAATATCCAATTTGTGCAGAATCTGAAGTGGCGCTACTTTTCAGTTTTTCCTCATGATATGACATAACTGTAAAGTTTCACCACCTACACACCCATCACAATCTCTCCTCCAACACTTTGCGGGAAACAATAAGAGAAGCTCAAGTACAGCCACAGTTTTAGCTTTCTTCCTGTCTGACTACAGAAGACAAGTCCATACTCGATACAGCAAGACTTGGAAAGGGGTAGGTGGAGGAGTAGGCTGGGGTAGTCAAAACCAAGCTAGTACTTTTCAAGTGATATTTTTATGCTTATGCCAAGTTTTCAGCTTTTTTTTTCATTTTTTATATTTGCCCTCTACATGTTGATATTTTATGCCATATTCACATTTTGTAACAGTTTTTGAAGTTTACGGCTTATAGTGTAATTAACATTGACATAGTCGAGTCCACCCTAGGTCTTTGAAAATTATGCAATTGTTATTGTACTTGAAACAGTGGATAAAATTATTTGTGTATACAAATGTTTGCTTTATACTAACTATGTATATGACTGCTATATATAGAACCAATAGAGCAAAGCAATGCTATCTGTTTGGTGGATTATGTGAGAAGAAACATAGATGATCCATATAAAATGTCTCGTATTATGAAGACACATAGTGAGTATTCAGTAAGCAACTATAACAATGAATTATTAGTAATTATTTATTTTCCAGTTGGAAGAGGATTAAGGTAATCTAGTTTATTGCTTTTTAGCAATCAGTTCACTGTGTGGCTAGGAATGTGAAACTTAAATTCTAGATTTTATTTTCAGAACTGTGGATTTAATCTAGTGTTTTTTGCATTGTAAGCAAGTGCTCTACCATTGAGCTACATCCTTAAGATCTCTTGAGTAGTGGTTCTCAACTTTCCTCATGTTGTGGTGAACCGAACCATAAAATTATTTTTGTTCCTACTTCATAACTAAGTTTGCTACTGTTATGGATCATAATGTAAATATCTGTCTTTTTCAATGGTCTTAAACAACCATTACGAAGGGGTCATTTGACACCTCTCCCCCACTCCCAGTGGTTACAACCCACAGGTTGAGAACCACTGCTCCAGAGACTATCAACTTATTGGAAATTTTATTCTGTAAGTTTATATGCTATTTCAAAATTTATGTGATGAAATAAGGCCACATATATAACACACAAGGGTAGTTTGGTTGCTGTTTGTTTTTGACTTGATTCAGGGCTTGACTCAAGGATAGGATGGTCACTGAGTACTGGCATCACACTGACAGGAGGCCTTAGTTTTCTACACTTAGCAGTGCATCTCAATGATGCTTATACAAAGCCTCAGAACCCCTTGACACACCACCTCCTTTATCACATAACTTTACTAACAAAATATCAGAATTTCAGAGATATGGAGATCAGTGGGATATGCGGCAGCTCCAATTTACCATTAAGATGGTTGTAGAAAGGGTTTAAGTGAGTCTATGGATGAAATTGAGCTAGAAAGTTTCACATTGAGCTACAAAGTTTAGCCTAAAGTTACTGAAGATTTTTTTTTTTCTGGAATTTAGTTTTTTATTTATTCTTAGAGAATTTCAAATGTGAATAAAATATATTTTCAGATGTCAATTATATCAACCTCCTACCCACTCAGACTTCTCCTAGTCCCCTTAGCTGTACCTTGTCCCAACTTTATGCCCTTTTTCATATCCCTCTGAGACTCATTAGTATTGTCCTTGCATGCTTAGGTATAGGGCCACACACTGGATCATGGCATCCTAAGAAGGGCCACATTCAGTCAGAAGACTGACTTCCCTTAACCATCAGCTTCCAACTACCAAAGCTTGACTAAGGATCAGGCTTTGTGAGCCACACCCTCCTGGCTGCTTCATTACTGACTGGCTTGATCTTGCATAAGTCTTTAAAGACATTTGCAACCACAAGGCATCCACAAATGCAACGGGCCTGTCAGATTCAGAATACTATTTCACAGCAACCTTCCTTAACCACGACCACTTACAGTCTTTCCATGCTCTTTGCCACTATGTTTACTGAGCTGTGTTGGGAGGGATTGGCTGTCTGTGTCTCACTAAGACTGAGGACCCTGTGTTTCCTCTTTCTCCACAGCTGGTGAACAGTGGATCTATGTATTAATTGCTGTCTTTTGCAAAAGAATCTTTTCTGATGGAGGTTAAGAGCCTTTACAAATCTATTGGGATGATGTATTTAGAAGGCAGTTTGAAACTAAATCAACATTGAGTCAAAATTTCCCTGAGATTTAAAGTTATTAAACCTAAAATTTAACCTTCTGCTGTATGGGCCTTGTTAAAATATGCTGCTACATAGCAAATATATAGAAGAAAATGTAGAAATATCGAATTGGAGGATTCACAGTTGAGATGTAGATTATTATGAGTCATATCCTCTTGCAAAACAGACCAATGGTCTAGGATTTGCCTTTTGTATGGCCAGGTAGCATGCATGAATAGGAGTGGAGTTTATGCTGATTTCAATGCGGGTAGATTTGCTTTATTCATACTTTAAATCAGACGTGAAATGTGTATTCAAATACTTGATGACTACTAACTTTTAAGAGATATTGAAAAAGAAAAAGCAAGAGAAAACCGGTCTTTTTATGATGGGCATGAAATGCAAATTAAAAATTAAAGTAGGGAAAGTAGAATGTTGTGAACTACTGAAAATAAATATGTTTATTCAAACCTATTTGTTCTTTAGCTATGATAAAATTTGTATAAGCATGAAGAGCAAACATTTCTATTATATCAGTTTGAGGTAATATAGTCATATTTAAAGTTTGAACAATTAAGTTTATTCCTAGAAATTACATATTCGAATCTAGTATATTTATATGAAATTACAAAAAAGAGAAATTGCTTAAAAATTGTACTTTTTGATTGGCCTAATTTCATGTTTATTCACAGAAAAAAATGATTTATGAAGCATAATTTTAAAATTTGTTGCAAGAATTCTTTGAAAAGATTATGTGTAATATCTATCATCTCTCTACCTATTGTCTATTATTGATCTATCTATCTATCTATCTATCTATCTATCTATCTATCTATCTATTATCTATCTATCTNNCTGTCTGTCTGTCTGTCTGTCCGTCTGTCTGTCTGTGTGTCTGTCTATCTGTCTATCTAAAGAGGGAGAGAGAGAGGGAGAGAGAGAAGAAGAGACTTTCTCAGCATTTTTAAGAATATAAAAATCATAAACTTCTACATTCTTTGTAATAGAACTATTGAGTTTATTCTCTGTAATATTTTATAGTCTTTAATTCCATCTCTACTTCTCTAACCTTTGGTGCCCACAATTCTTCTCTGCTATTATGAGATTGTTTCACTTTAACACATAAGAGATCACTTAACATGTACCTTTCTCTGCCTAGCTTACTCTAGTTAATGTCATGTGTTTCTGGTTCAGCCATCTGTCACAAATGACATGATTTCTCATATATATCATATATATTCAATATATCATATTATTTCAGATGCAGTTTTGCTAGACACTCAGGTTTGAATCTATAACTTGGCTACTGTAACATTTCAGTGAACACAGGCCTACAGGTGTCTTATTGATAGTGACATCGGTGTCTTTGGATATATACTCAATACTGAGATTTTTGAATCATACAGTAATTCTATTTTTAATATTGTAGGAAACTATACGTTGTTTTACGTTATAGCAGTGCTAATTGTCATTGTCATCAGCACTGTGCAGGATTTCAACTTGTTAACACTTGCTATCTTTCAGGTTTTTGACGGTCACAATGTTTAAAAACCAATTATTTCTTAAGTTAATGATAGAAATAGGGCTCCCCTCCAACTTTATTTGTGTTAATTCATGTAATCTAATGGTCTAAGAAGTCCGTTATATTACTGTTGTAATTTTCAGGTAATGAAGGGTAAGGTGATGCTGAGTACATCACTAATCCTAGCATTAGGAAGACTGAGGGGGAGGGATGCTATAACCTTGAGGATAACCCAGGGTAGACAGTGAATTTGAAACCCATACTAGTAAACAGAGCAAAACTCTGTTTATAAAGTTATGCAAAGCAAATAAAACATATTGAGTAACATGTCAAATATTATACTTCTAGCCAGAGGCAGGATTAAATAGTTTGTATCAAGATTCCTCATTCATAATTGCTCAACAGTGGATCAAAGAATAAGATTTACTTTTACAAAGTGGATTTTCCTGATGACATAATTTTATTGTGTTGCTTTTCCTTTAGTGTAGCATGCCTTACAATCTGTAATGGAGTCATTGAAATGTAAACATTCCATCAGGACATGGTCCTGCTTCCCATTAGCGCTGTTTGCATCATCAACCCCTGAAACACTGTCTTTCATTACATTTTCAAGCTATGCATACATGAAGTGAAAAGATGGTCCATTTTGAGTAAGGACAGCAGAACTGGCATAGATGTTATTGGTGCATCAAGCATCAAAGCACTTTATAAAGAAGAAAAAGAGAGAAAGGAAGAGTGATTTTTCCATTATAGAAAACCTGTGGCTTTGGCTTCACTACCATTGTAAAAATAGTAGAAAGGCAAAACATGATTTTAGTGCTAGTGTTTAGTGTCAACAACTGCTAAAACTATTTTCCTAAAATAAGGGCAAAGGATCAATTTTGATTTGTTTACAAAATAATTTTATATTCCTTAAAACAACTGATAAAGTGTTATAAGGCATACAACTCAGGTTTGGGTATTGACTCCATTTTGTAGAATTCCATGACCTATAGAGAAATAAATCCACAAGAAAAAGTACCCATTAGAAAAAGATTCTATGTCAATTAAACTAAAGAGTGTTTTCTTCAAATACATAGTGAAATAAAAATTAACTTTTTTTTTTAAACTCAGCGTAAGATAATTGGTTGCAGTATGTGTGGTAGAGTACTGGAAAGAGTAGAGGTCGTGGCAGCAACATCTGTTCCTCTTCCATGGGTGTGTTTCACATGAACTGAAGATTTTCAAGGAATATGATCAAATGTGCCAAGGCAACAGTTTCTGATCACTGATCACTGAAAGGAGTCCTTTCCTTTCTTCCCCATCTACCTCTTGATTCTGACAGACAGGATCACTCAAACATGTTGCATTTCTTGAGACCAGTCTTGTCTCTGTTTCTAAATCTTTAGATTTCTCTGTTGCACTTTGATATCCTTCATTCTCCAACTTTAACCTTTATGAATCCTAATAATTGGATTTCCAGAGTATTTTTTATGCTAAAAATCAGTGCAGTTTCAATACACTTGCTTTCCATCAGTTTTGACATGTGTGCCTGGCCATGTTTCAACTTCTTTTCCTTACCATGGTTCCCATTTTTGGTCCTTGACCAATTTACTTGATTTGCTAGTGGAAATTCATCTCTATTGTCTATTTCTTGGAATAACAAGGACTGATGCCCCTGCCTAGCATTTGTGCATGATTTGGCCTTGCCTAGTTTTTAAGTCTCATATTAGCCTGTCATTGGCTTTCTTGCCTAATTCTGAACATGATGGGAAGCTTAAATCCCATGTTTGGAAAAAACTGCTGTGTGGCTATAAAACAGTATGTTTTATTTTCAAAGATGTGAAGGGGTATATTTCTTCAGTTACTTTATATTGAATGACTTCTTCCCTCTTCTTTCTGATAATTTCTCTATATTACGATAAAAGTGATATTGCCCTCTATCGGTTGAAAATGCCAAGTAACTAAATGCTTCCTTCCATTCTCTTTTTAAAACATTATTATTTAATAGATTAATATAGGAATTTGTGAGACTAACTTTACACAGACTACAGTAACCAAATAAACAGGTTCTCCAATTCAAGTAATTAAAAAATAAAGGGGTACTATTGGCATTTTAGATTCACCATCCTGGGGGTTAGTTTGTGATATTAGTTATCCATTGTAAAACAAATTATACCTAAACTTAGAAGCCTAATGTTTTAAATATTTACTATTTAAAAGTTTCTTAAGGCCATTAACTAAGGAATGGTTTCATGTGGTAAAGTTCTAGGGCAGATATTTTATTGAACTTGCAGTCCAGGTATTAGCTAGAACAGTTTCCTTAGAGACTGGAAAATGTATTTGCAAGTCTGATACCTGAATTTCCTGTCTACATGATGGAGTTTAGGGGTGAAGGAGCAGAAAGAGTGGATAAAAGGAAGGAAGAGAAAGAAGGTAGGGGAACACAGAGAGAAAACAAGAAAGGACAGCTAGAAGCAAGTAGAAGGTGAGGGAGAGGAAGTGGTTGCAATGTGTTTCATGGACGCGTATTAGAAGGCAGTCACGTTATGACTGTTTGGAGAAAGTCACTAGTTCACTCATGGGGAAAGACCTTAATCTTTTAGCTGTTGAACAAAATATATGATTCTTGTTTGAATATTGAATACTGACCATTTCATCTTTAGAGTTTTAGTCAAACATCAATGCTGCCATCTCTAGTCAATTTTTTTGTTTATGCACTGGCTCTTCTTGCAGGATAAGCATCGTTATCAGAGTAGCTCCCTATGTGGTATCAGAATTTGTTACAAAGTTGTAATCTAGCAGGAGATATGATCAGATTTCTGAGAGGAGCAAGACACTCTCCATCCTCTGCAAAGATGAGTAACGTGCCAGGCTTCGTTCCTCAGTCATTTCTCCTTTTTCTAATGTTTTTCCCCACAAATAAGCTCTGTGGATTTTGTTCCTCATCTAGATCTCTGTTATTTGCACGAATAAATATGGCAGAGGAAATGGGATTATTATGAGGAGATTAGAAATTTTAGCATCTGTTTTAAAACTAGATTGAGCTCCTCTCTCTCTCTCTCTCTCTCTCTCTCTCTCTCTCTCTCTCTCTCTCTCTCTCTCTCTCCTAAAACCATGTGGTACATCTGTGCTAGGGACCTAATTTAATAGATGCTGGTGAAGCAGGAAATTAAAGATGGTCCTAGCTTCAAAGACATCAGATTATAAGCTAGCAGGAATAGAGAAATCCTTATCAAATGTATTAATATAAGAAAAATAAATAGATTCTAGTAGTAAACTTACTGAGGTAAGCATATCACACACATTAAAAGTGCATATCCACATTTCAATGAGTTTACTATGGAGACCACATTAATAATACTTTGCTTTTCAGGGGAGGTAGATATAAAGTTTTATTAAACTCATCTCAAATATTCTAATGAGATCAGCTTTTTTTTTTCAATTATGGGAGATTTACTATAGGTCAATAAAAATCAATTCACATTCTGTACCTTTACTTACGAACATGCATGAGATGGCTATCTGCCCCAGTGAAGAGAGAGTTGGAATCTATTTATCTGTTTGCTAATAGTTTATAATTTTTGTTTGCTTTTTAGGTATATAAACAGAATATGTTAATTTAAGTTTGTAAACATTTCTCTTCTTTTGTCAAAGCGGCAATATCAGAACCTGAAATGATACAGTCTGACTGGAGAAAAATGGCTAAAAATAATCATGGCTACTTCTATGTATTTCTGTGCATTGATACCATGATCAAATATTAATCTCTTTAAAACACCTTTAACTTCTGCATCTACCACCCAATCTTAATCATATTGATAAGGATTTAGAACTAAATCAAGCTAAAGTTTATTTTCCCCCAAATCTTCGTAGTGGTATATAAAATAAATATAAGCACCCCAGTGGCTTTAATACTTTCTAGATTTCTGGAATAAAGCTACCATTGGTGTTTGTCAAGAAACCTGCTATTTATTGTTCTCTGTTTCAAGCTATATTCATGGTTTCTCTATACTTCTGCAAGTTAAGGCTTCACTGTTTTTCATTGATTTCTTGGCATTCAAGAACAGAATTTAGTCTGAGACTGTGGGAAAATGACAAGTTTCTATAATCACATATCTTACTTTAAATAATAAGTAACATCTATTTCCTAAAGAATTGAGTGAGCCTAATCCAGCCTACTCAATAGTGTTATATACAGAACCCTGTCCTGTTTGGATTAATGGTTAGTGTTAGGTGGTGAATAAATTAAGTTTGTCTTCATTACACAATGGAATCTTTTCTTGGTTATTATTCGATGAGTCATGATTATGAGAGAAGAGAACATGGATTGTGAATGTTGCTATGTGAATAGCTGACTTGTTTCCAATGTAAGTTATCACCCATCTTCACAACTTTGTCCATGTAACTAAGCAAGTTGCACATTAACTACTTTTATCACCCCACCACTCCAATAAGTCACAGTGGCTAGGTTTTATTTATTTTTTCCTTAAATGAAGTTCAGATATGTTTTCAATGACTGACAACTATGCACATTTTCAGATATAGCAAGTATTATAATGGAAATAGGCTTGTCCGTGGGTATATGCTGTTGTTATAATTGTTTACATCTGGCTTCCAAGCCAAAATACAGCTAGGTCTAACATTGCTGCAACTAATAGATAGGTATTTGAAGAGTTCTGGTAAGTGTAATTTAATTTCAAGAAACATTGTTCTTATTATGGTAAGTCTATATCTATGAAGGTGATAGAGTTATAGTTTATCAAAGTAAAATAGTTTCTTTTGATGCCATGGTTACTTGAATAAGACTGGCCTTAATATTTCTATTCAATAGAGGATGGCATTCAGATTTTACCCTCCTGCCTCACTTTCCTGGTATGGGGATTACTGATATTCACCAGGACACCTAGTGTTTGTGGTGGTGGGGATTGAATTTAGGGATTCTACGCATGCTACACAAGCTCTCTAACAACTGAAGTTCATCCTCAGAACTGTAAACGTATTTTAATAAGAGCAGTTAATCTTATTTAAATGTTACTCTGTAAAAATTAACTGAATATTGACTTGGCCCTTGTAGACAGAGTATAAAAAAGTAAATATTAAAAAACAAAGTAAGCAGTAAGATCGCCTATGCAATAAGGAGAATGGGACTTTCTTCTCCATGCAGTATTGTTAGATGCATTAAGCAAGAGGCTGGACTCTGTTGTCAGTAACAAAAGAGATAATTAATTGAAAAGAATTTAGAAAAATCAATGAGAATTAATCGGAGCTGCTAAAAGAGTTTCATAAGAATCAATTTTAAAGGAGATGAAAAAACAATATTGCTTGTATGCAGAAGACGATGCTAAAAAGAGAGGAATCAAGCTTTTAAAAGTTCTTGGTCTTGAATAGTGTCTGTTAAGATTTGACATAAGCCTATCACTGTGACCAATGCAATAGAGAATACTAACTGAATGGCTTCTACTACTGCACACCTACTCTGTATGAGATGCTAGGTCATGTACATGTTCCACAATCTTTAGTGGATTAAATTCTTATGAATGATTTCAGTACATACTCAAAGAGCAGCCACAAGCTTAGAGATAGCAGAGTTTGGCTAAGGTTAAAAGTTATAAATTGTTGGATCTGTGGTCTAGGTCTTAATGTTTCTTTCTCCAGCAAATGATTGCTGCTCATAGATGGCTGCAGATAAATTTAATTATTAAAAAAATATGTAACCTTGGGGTCACCTACGGTGCGGAGTCAACGGACACCCCCACGATCCCTAGAGGACTGCCCACGCAATCTTAGGATAACTGGTGAGTGGAACACAACATTTGCTCCAATCCAATAGCACAAGGGACCTGAGATAGCACTAGGGAAGCAGAGAACAGGCCTGACTAGGGGCACAAAGTCCCTTCTGGTCTGCGCCAGCACCGGGTCACCTAGGGCGCAGAGTCAGCAGATACCCTCACGGTCTCTAGAGGACTGTCCACACGATCTTAGGATCACTGGTGAGTGGAACACAATATCTGCTCCAATCCAATTGCCCACAGGTCCTGAGACAGCACTAGCTAAGCAGAGAACCGGCCTGACCAGAGGCACAAGCTCCTCCCGGTCTGCACCAGCACCAGGTCACCTAGGATGCAGATTCTGCAGACACCCCCATGGTCCCTAGCAGACTGCCCAAGCAATCTCAGGATCACTGGTGAGTGGCACACAACAGCTGCTCCAATCCAATAGTGATGGGCCTGTGACAGCAGGAACAAGGACACCAGAGCCTTTCCTGAACAGAGGCTCAGGTTCCTTTTGATCAGTTCTGGTTTACCTGGGTTTCAAGCAGACCAGATCAGGTCCTCAAAGGAGACACCACTTCCACACACTGTAACAAGCCCATGATCTTAGGAAAACAGGATCCCAGAATAACAGGAGCTGGGTCACACTTGTTTTTGAGTGTCTCAGAGGAGCTGGACTGCCAAGAACTCTGACACACCCAGAATCTCAGGTTCAGAGGAACCCACAATCAAAGAATCACAGAGAAATCTGGACTCAGAGAAGTCCTGAGTCAACTGGGATTATCTGCTCCAATCAGATATATTGAGGGCAGCAAACACTAGAGATAATCAGATGGCAGGAGGTAAGCATAAGAACAGAAGCAACAGAAACCAAGGTTACTTGGCATCATCAGAACCAAACTCTCCCACCATAGCAAGTCCTACATACACCATCACACCAGAAAAGCAAGACATGGATCTAAAGTCACTTCTCATGATGATGATGGAGGACTTTAAGAAGGAAATACAGGAAAACACAGGTAAACAGATAGAAGCCTTTAAAGTGGAAACACAAAAAATCCCTTAGAGAGTTACAGGAAAATGCAACTAAGCAGGGGATGGAATTGAACAAAACCATTCAGGATCTGAAAATGGAAGTAGAAACAATAAAGAAAACCCAAAGAGAGACAACTCTGGAGATAGGAACACTAGGAAAGAAATCAGGAACCATAAATGCAAGCATCAGCAACAGAATACAAGAGATAGAAGAGAGAATCTCAGGTGCAGAAGATTCCATAAGGCACCTCGACACAACAATCAAAGAAAATGCAAAATGCAAAAAGATCCTACTTAATACATCCCGAAAATCCAGGACACAATGAGAAGATCAAACCTACAGATAATAGGAGTAGACAAGAATGAAGATTATCAACTTAAAGGTCCAGCAAATATCTTCAACAAAATTATAGAAGAAAACTTCCCATACCTAAAGAAAGAAATGCCCATGAATATTAAAGAAGCCTACAGAACCCCAAATAGACTGGACCAGAAAAGAAATTCCTTCCAACACATAATAATCAGAACAACAAATGCACTAAGTAAAGACAGAATATTAAAAGCAGTAAGGGAAAAAGGTTAAGTAACATATAAATGCAGGCCTATTAGAATTAACTCCAGACTTCTCACCAGAGACTATGAAAGCCAGAAGATCCTGGACAGATGTTATACAGACCCTAAGAGAATACAAATGCCAGCCCAGGGTACTATACCCAGTTAAACTCTCAATTAGCATAGATGGAGAAACCAAAGTATTCCATGACAAAACCAAATTCACACAATATCTTTCAACAAATCCAGGCCTTCAAAGGATAATTATGGAAAAACACCAACAAGGACGGAAACCATGCCCTAGAAAAACCAAGAAAGTAATCCTTCAACAAACCTAAAAGAAGACAGCCTCAAGAACAGGACCCCAACTCTAACAACAAAAAAGACAGGAAGCAACTACTACTTTTCCTTAATATCTCTTAAAATCAATGTACTCAATTCCCCAATAAAAAGACATAGACTAACAGATTGGCTACACAATCAGGACTCAACATTTTGCTGCTTACAGGAAACTCATCTCAGGGAAAAAGACAGACACTACCTCAGAGTGAAAGGCTGGAAAACAATTTCCAAGCAAACGGTCTGAAGAAACAAGCTGGAGTAGCTATTGTAATATCGAATAAACTCGACTTCTAACCCAAAGTTATCAAAAATGACAAGGAGGGGCACTTCATAATCATGAAAGGTAAAATCGCCCAAGATGAAATCTCAATCCTGAATATCTATGCTCCAAAAGCAAGGGCAGCCACATTCATTAAAGAAACTTTAGTAAAGTTTAAGCACACATTGCTCCTCACACAATAATAGTGGGAGACTTCAACATGCCTCTCTCATCAATGAACAGATCATGGAAACAGAAACTAAACAAAGACACAGTGAAACTAACAGAAGTTATGAAACAAATGCATCTAACAGATATCTACAGAACATTTTATCCTAAAACAAAAGGATACACCTTCTTCTCAGCACCTCATGGTACCTTCTCCAAAATCGACCATATAATTGGTCACAAGACAGATCTCAACAAATACAAAAATATTGAAATTGTCCCATGCATCCTATCAGACCACCATGGACTAAGGCTGATCTTCAATAA
>NC_034595.1:45369671-45392097 GCF_900095145.1 Mus pahari | reverse complement strand
GGGAGCAGGGGGGGGGAGATATAGGGGACTTTGCGGATAGAATTTGAAATGTAAATGAAGTAAATACCTAATAAAATGTGAAAAAATATCATAAAAAATTATGTAGCCTTAAGTATAAATATTCTTTTTCCTTTCCTAAACAAAATTTTTATTTACAGTTTTAAAAATTTGTCCAAGATTTCATAACAGGTATTAAATAATATTAGTTCTCAGTAGATATCATGTAATTTCTGGCTCAAGGTAATCTGTATTTTTAATTCCACTCATTTTGAACCAATGCTGGTAATAATGCATGATTATGGTCCAGGATGCAATAAATGAGCTCTGAAAAATTACCACTAAGACTTTGATACTTTCTGTCTCATCTTGGTGTTAGTGGGACCTTCTAGATAAAGGGAAAATATAAGGAAAAACAAATTTTTCTATGTTTTAGCTATTCTAAAAATTCCTTGGTATAATTTGAGTTTATTTCATTGATGTAGAGATGTGCATAGCCAAGAGAAATTTAAACTAGAATGATCTTTCATTTTTGGCTACAATTATCAACAAGATAAGAGGGATGAAAAGCCATAATTTCTGATCTCTGAACCATTGTTTATTCTGATGGATTAGGAAAGAAAATCTGTTTAGTAGTCAGGATTCTTGTGATAATCATTCAAATTTGAAAAAGCATACAAGGAATAAAAGTAGAAAGGAAAAAGGAGAAAGGAAAGAAGAAAGGGAGGGGAGTAGGGAAGGAGGGAGGGATAGTGGGAAGGATTCTTTCGTTGTGGTTTTATCAAAAATAATAGTTTCAAAATTATTTATATATTCTTTAGAAATTTTCTGCATTGAAGCTTTCACATAAACAGCATAATACTATGTAAGAATGTATTTATAGATTCTTGTTTATACTAAACAAGAATGCAAGAGTCCTGAAAGCCATATAAAATCATACTCTAGAAATAAACAGGGGAAATCAAAATTGCTTTGTGTTCTTATTTTGAAATGAAATTTGTAAAGGAAGTTTACAATTTGATATTAAAGTTATTAAAATTTTAAGAATTTTAATTTAGATTTATATACCCTGGGTCATTTGATCCATATGAAGATTTTAGACATTGCTCTAATTACTCAGAAAAATTTTCAAAAGGAACTTGAAGGCAACATGATAAGGTAGAAAGGTTACATCTTTAGAAGATGAATTCAGATTTCATTCTACTGTGTAGCTGAGGTCTCTGGCTATTTATTTAACTACCGTTAGCATTCAGTATCCAGTTGAAAAATGGGACTGATAAATCCCACCTTACTGAAATGTTAGGTGGTTCATATCAAATGCTGGAGGTAAAATCCTTCCTGAAGTACTTCGTGAGATATAATTTTTTTGGTTTATTGCCTTTCCATAATCTTAAGATATAAATAGTCTTAATTTTTTGGTGTTAAGGATTAGTATATACTGAGCATGTTCATGCAAAACTAAGAAAAACTAACCATGAATTACCCACATTCTAATAACATTTTTATTTTAAAAGAAAGTGTTTGCTACAGATTCTACTCGGATATTTTGTTCAAGAGAATCCAAACACTAGTGATGGCAGGGACCTTCTTTGGAATGACTCTAGTTCCATAGGATAAGCACCAGATTTTTGCAAATAATCTTCCAAGCCTCTTCTTGTCAGGTAAGTTTTATTCCTTGTCATTTGGCGAATGCTGAAGGGCTCCAACTAGTTCATAAATATGTTCAAAGCGAGTGTTCTTTGTTGCTCTCAGAATATCTGCATTTTACCCTTAGATGCACCTCCTAGGCACTTTATCTCTGTCATTCATTTCTTGTTCTTCTGATTTATCTAGAGAGAAATGAAAACTTTCATTCTGACTTACAAAACTCATTTATTTTATTTGTTAAATTTATGCTCAACTAACTGTTCCTAGTGCTAGCTCATTAAGGACTATTATCAATATCTTCTGGACCAGAATGGCTTTTATACATTTAAATGCATGGAAGGAATGATGCATTTGAATGTCTTGCTTGAAAATTAAAATGTACATTTTGTTTTGAAATTATGCCACCATGACTTGACAATTAAAAAATGACAAAGTTAAAATATATACATCCACATATGATTACTAATATTTTCAGAGTCCATTGTACTATTTTCCATGCCAATAATCTAGAATTAAGAGAAATAAAAAGAAGAGCTACATTTAGTTTAAAGTTCATTTTAAAATTGATTTTTCTTATTGGGTTTGCTTTTCCTGATTAAGATAAGTAGTTGAAATCTATCATAGTTCTCATTTGGCTCCAGACTGGCTAAATGCTTTTTGGTGATGATGACAGTGTTTTAAATCTCAGGAGCAGGATACTTCTGGAACTTTGGATTTTTCTGCCTAGGTTCCTAAAGACTAGGTGGTGAAGGAATTGAAAATTAAAGAGGTAAATAGAGAGAGGAAGTAATATAGGGCTACCAAAATACATACCAGCAATACAAATGCAGCATTGTTTAACTTGAAAATTAACTCAACAGCACATATTGTAGGTCAAGGTAATGCTGAAACTGAGTAAATTAAAACATATATATGTTTTTGTTTAGAAATAAGTTTAGAGAAAACAAATTTATATCCTTTGTCTTCAGAAAAAAAAATTTCACTAAACACTGACGTTCAAGTTGTTTAATCCTAAATATTTTTGGGTTTATGTTATTCTATTGAAATAAATGTGTTGGACAAGGGGGACTGCTCTTTGAGAGGAGTGGAATTCTTGTGAGTCCCTATTTCCATACAATCTCAAAGAGATCCTTTCAACCAGCCTGTATTTCACTGCTTAAGCAAAAGCAAAGGGGTATGAGTAGCAATTTGCATTTTAAAAGTTCCAACAACATTTTTCTGCTCCTCATGATGAATTGGAAGATGCCAAGTCTCTTCCCTTTCTCTAGAAGAATATCAATCCAGCGTTGAAATGATACTCATATTAATTATGAAGATTAAAGGGCCCATTTGGCAGAAAGCTATTAAGAAATGGGTGAATTATCTTTGATAATAAATAGGTAAAATTGAGTTAATCATTTATTTAATGTGTATAGTTATTGAACGCAATGCATGAAACAGACTTGGATACTGATGAGAACAGTTGTCAAAGAACTTGGAGGTCACAGTGGGCATTCAACTGGGCTTTAGAGGGACAGAGCTTCTAGCTTCACAGTATTTTGGCATGCCATAAGGAGGGTTTTTGAGTGGAATTAAAGATTGCTGAGGTTCATGAGAGTGAAACTCTTGAAGATTTAGTGATTCCAAACCTAACTGAGAAACTATTTTTAGACAGAATAAATAGTCTCACAATATAAAGGGAAAATGAAGCAGTTGAAGGAATGTGAGCATTTATTGAGTCTAAAGACTTCCATGATACATACAGGAGTGATGGGTACAATGGTATATAACCAATCCATATCCACTAATGCTGTACCCTAAAGCAGCAAAGCCCTTAGGCGCCTTGAAGGTTGGGAGAAATTATTTCAGGGTTTCTACTGATGTAAATTAAGTCCCTCCGACTATGCTAGTGATAATATTGGTGACATAGAATCCATAATTTGGGTCAGAGACTATATATTATTACTTTTATGTCACAGAGGGACGGGGGTGACAGAAACCACCTAGGGGAGGAAGGGTGTATTTTGTCTCACAGTTTTAGACAGATTTCAGTTTGTGGTGGTGAGGAAGGTGTGGTGACAGGAAGACTTATGCCTGGGGTGTGGGAGGTAGTGGGTGTTTGCATAAGAACCTGAGAGCGCTGGGCTGGATCAAGGAGAGGGGAGAACCCTCACAGACTTGACTTTGGTGACCTACTTCTCATGCAAGAATTTTCATTACTGAGGAGGATTTCAAATTTTGATCTAACTATTTGAGAAAATTTGGGAATTTGGGAAATTGAGGGAGCCGTATTTTGCTCTGTCTAACCCTGTATTCAAAGTTTCTCTTTTTCATTCACAGCATTAACCGGGAGGTTGTTGGGCTTCTGAACTCATGGTTTAAGTGCCTTCCAGTTCTGTCTTTCTAGAGCAAATTTGCAAACCTGGTGAGGCAGCTTCAGTTTTTTTCCCCTTGCCTATGGGTATTTCAACCATCCAGTGTATGGGGTTTAAAGCAGAAATGTGGGAGTCAAATTGCATCTGGGTCTCAGTGTTCTCGGTACAATGAAAATAATGTGATATAAAAATGAGTTAAAACAAAGCATGAAGCAGAGTCAATGAGAGCTTTCACAAGCCACACTGCTTCATTCTGATACTCCCACCTGCTATTTCCTCTTTAACAACAGAGAACAAGTCCGTGTTTCCCTTTGCACAGCTACTTCCTGCCTACTCTTTCACTCATACAGATATAGAAGCTGATCATTACTGCAGAAGGATTTTTGGATCATCTTGCTTTTTGCTGACCAATAGGAAGAAGCATAACCTAAACCCATACAGTAATAGGGTAAATGACACACTGCGGGCCAGTGATCCTGCATCTGTCCTTGATAGGCTCCTCTGATCGTAAAGGAGAGTGAAAGGCAGGCCTGGGTGCCTGACAGATGAAACATAGTCTCAACCACTGTTTTGAAGGTTTGCAATATCTTTAAATTTCACACGCTTTTTTCATTTTACTCCAGAATATATTCACATCTGTTTTAATATCCAAGAGAATGTCCAAGTTTCATGCCAACAAGTGAAATTGTTGTCACGATGAAGTAGTGCTAATGTGATCCTGTGTTTTCACTTCTCCCAGGATAATACTCTGTACTTACGCATCTCCAAACTGAAAAATGAGTCATTTGGATGCCATTTTAATATTATGGTTATCTGCCCACCACCCTCACTACTTACTCAGAGGGAGACTAGAAAGGCTGACAGTAATAGAAGCTTGTCTTTCAGGAGTAGCTGCAGTAAAAGAATGCTTGCTATCCAGTTTGTAAACCAGAGCTCTACACATGAAGTAACGCTGTGCTGGGATTTCACACTCCCTTGATGCTGGTGCATTAGAAGTAATGCTGAGCTAAATTAGTTACTTCCTGGGTCTAATATATCTGTTCATTTTAATGGCATTCACATTCATATATATTATAAGAATAACATCCCAAAGTTTAAAAATAGAAACGAAATTCATATTTTTGAGGCATGGGATGAATATATAGGCTGTTGGAAAGAGGGGGTATTTTTTTTTTTTCTTCAACGAGGCAGAAAAGGAATAACTTTACAAGCTCAGCGAATTGCAGAGTATTGCCAGTTAGGTCTGTGCACGGATTCTTCATTATGTAGAAAGCTAATATAGTTAGCAGAACATTTTTTTTTTCTTTAAATGCACATCAAACCCAAGGATGAAATGCAGTCACAAAATAAGCTTCTCAAGTCCTGGAAGCCATAAATTCCCAATGTTATAACTTAATCTTCTGGAAATACTCCAAACAGCAGCCCCAAGTTCCCTTGACTGAAATGCTCTCATTTTCTCCCTGTGTGCATTTAACTTTATTCTTTATTGAATAAAAAGGGGAGGTATAAAAAAAAGGGACTTGGTTTATTGCTTCTAATAAAAGAAATGTAATTTGAATACTCAAGGATGTAATCAGATCATAGCATTTCAATTGTATTACTAATATGGTCGTAAAATAAATAAGTCGCACGCTAAAAAAGCTCACCAGGCAAGTGCACCCTGTCACCCAGTCTCATCCATCTTTCCTTGCCATTTCCCGTCCGTCAGCATTTTTTGCCCTCAGCTTTTGGCTTGCACCTAGTGATTTTTCACCCATCCTTCACTGTTGTCTTGTTACCTTCTCAGTTTAATATATGGAGCTAGAAGGAAACTGCTGTACCTCACTCACACATCTTTAGTTTTTGGACTCTCAATTTGTCACTTGACCACTCTGCCTGCTCCTTTCTTGTCTTGTTCATTAAGTCAGGTACTAATGCATGAAACTGGGCGTTTCTCATGTTGATGTTTCCAAACAATTGGTCTTTTAGCTCCCAGAACCTGTGAAGCTTGTCCCTGAGGAAACTTCTAACAGAAAAAAATGAGACCTTGCTCTTTTTCTTTTATATTTTTAAGTCAAGTTTGAAACCTTAGAAAATGTAGCTGATTGAAAGGGTAGTTTAATTTCAGGTCTGGGCAGGACAATTAATCTTTTTTTTTTCCTCTAAGAGTTAGTATTTATTTAAAAGTCTGTTTCTGAGTAGGCAACAAATATGAAATTTTGATCATGAAAATGTTGGGAAATATTAAGCTCAAAATCAAATTTATGGCAACTCAATTAATTTGAATCCATAGATCTTACTTGATAAACGTGATCAATGTGTATAAATTTTATGAAGACAAAATTTAAGTTCAAAAGTAGTCACAGCCTTCAGTGATGAACAGACATTGCTATTTCTTCAATAAGAATTCTTATTTGATAATCTAATTTTGTATTATTCAATGAAGAAATTGATTTTCTAGAAAAATACATATTTTATTTTTATACTGAGTCCTGGAATGATTTTTCTCTTCTACTTTGTCATGCCTTGTGGGCACTAGAGGGGAGCCCTTTGACAGCAGAGTTGAATTATAGCTCCAGTTATTGACCCTTGGCAGCAAATGAGATGCACCTTGGAATTTACTGAATCATCATGTTTTCCTAGCCAGGAGGATTAGGACAAATATCTTCCTTTATTTTATTCTAAAAATCACACAGTCACTACATGACCATGATCTTGTTCTTTGAAGCAATTTTGTTGCTGTTGCTCAAAAAAAAAAAAAAAAAATCTTTATTTCTTTGGGAATTGTATGAGACTATTAGGAAAAATGACCTTTGTCTGCTAAAGGATATGAGAGTAACTCTTTTGAGTGAGGATTAAATGAAGTTCAATAAAATGTTGGACTGACTCTTTTCTCTCACTAGAATCTACTCATAGTTTTCCAGATTTTGAAGAGTATCTGTTTTGGCATCATAGTATTGTGAAATGTGGGTTCATATGAGAGACTGGGTTGTGTAACCAGCAGATCCACACCAAACATCCCATCAACATGACACTGTCTCCAGAATCAACCTTAGTTCTCAAATCGCTCAAGCTTCCTCTTTCTCAAAGGGGGAGAAGCCTTAGATTTTAAGTAGCATGCATATGATAGAGATTTGAAGAGAAATGTTAACCTTTACACAAGTACCTATTCTTCTGGGTTCTCAAGCCTTCCCAGTATCTGATTCTCATTCTTTCTTCCCTGGTTTTTGAGTAGCCAGCAACTCTGGTCTTTAGTGAACGTTTAAATTAGAGGAGATCTTGGTAATTGTATTGAGTGTTAGTAAAATGGCCTCCAACACAACTAATACTAATAAACAAACCTACTGTGGATCAAAATGGATCCCCTGCATGTTATATGTAGGCTATCTAGGAAAACATCAATTCTGATAGCATTGAAAAATTAAGGCAACTGAATCTCTGGTGGAAATAGAGAATGGAAGAAAAGATTTTGAGGGCTGTTTATCTTTCGACCTCTTATATCTGGTAACTTTAACTTGGAAACAGCTTTGATTTGGACGACTTAAAAATCATTGAATGGGAGAATCAGTAGCAAAATCTGTTAAGTACTAAAGCTCATGTTGAAGTTGGGAATTTCTTTGCATGTTATTGCCTGGAAAGATCCATTGGATGCCTATGGACATAGCCCAACCATATTAAAAGAGCTGGCTACCTAGTTTTGAGTCATTTTCTATACATTTCATATGAAAAACCTAGGTACCTCTTGACTTCAGTGATGTTATTAATACACATTTCCAGTAAACCCCAAATGCAGTGGGTTTTTGTTTTTGTTTTTGTTTTTGTTTTTTCATTTGTGGAGACACAGCACCAAATTCTTTCAGTCGGGAAAATGCACTAGAATGGCATGAAAGTTGTATGGATTTATTCTTTTCAGTGGAAAGTTCAGAGTTTACTATTTTTGGAAATAGAAAATTTCAAACTTTGAGGATGATATTTATCTTCAGTTCTGTTTGTTTAATGGAGATCCCATGTCTGTATATCTTATAGCTTTGTGTTTCCCTTATTGTGGTGTTTTGTTTGGTTAGTTTTTCATTGATGATATTATTTGTAGAAAGGTCTCTTTACAGGCACTATATTAATTACTTCTTTATTATTTTATCTTAATGTTAAAAGCAGTCTTATTAAATAGATTTGTCCCCTGTATTTGTTAAGTGATAAAATAGCTTTAAATATTAACGAGCATCCTTAGATTTACATATTAAATACTTAACAGAGCCAGGAAATGGAGCTAAGTCCATCAAATTAAACAAAATGCGATCTTTCTCACTCAGAAAACTTCTCATCTTCTTCTTCCTCTTATTTCTTTTGCTAAGTGTAGGTGTGTAGTATGCACAAATACGTGTGCATGAAGGTGTTTGTGTCCATATATAATCACAGAGACCAGAAGAAGCTATGGGTCTATCCTGGTCTTTCATTCTTGATGGGGTTGTGGCTCAGTTAGCTTAGAATGTTTTCCTAGCATGCTCAAAATCCTGGTTTTTATCTTGGTACCCTTTTATCCAGGCATAGACTTGTTCTCCTCGTACTCAGGAAGTAGAGGCAATGGGATCTGAAGCGCAGGAGTATAAACATTGGTGAGTTCAAGGGCAGCCTGGGTTCTGGAGCTCCTACTTGAAACAAAAATAAAAACAATAAACTGGATCATTGTTCTCTGTATTTCATGGAGAGCTCTCCCACTGAACCCAGATCTAGAGCTAGGTGGGCAGCCATCAAACTCAGTGATTCATTCTCCATCTCTCATAATGCTTAGGGTATAAGTTAATCCCTGGCCAACTCCTCATGCATGCAAGTGACCTAAATCACTGGGTAATCTTCCCAGTGGAGATTCCATTGATGCCCATCTCCCATCAATGGAATCTCTCATTTCAAAGCTATGAATTAAGGAAGATATTAGAAAGCAGTTTTGTTTGTTTGTTATTTCAGAAACAATTGCAATATTGGAGACCTAAGAGGCTAAGGCTGCCATTTACCACAGCAGTCCAGAACTGAATATATTAGCACAAAAATGTATTTCTATTTTTGTTCATATATCCTTCAATCATTTTATTTATCATTCACTATCTAGCCACTTTTCACTGAATTGGACTCATTTCCACTGTTTCAAAAATTCTTCATGGTACAGGACAAATAAATAACACAAATGTATTATGTGTTTATGTGAACAAGAAATACACTTCCTAAGTGTGTTTCTTCTTCCTGGCATTGATGGATGGCTCTGGAACTGTTCTGCTCATTTTTGGAGATGTGTCATTTTTTGATTACTTCATTAAATTAAAGGTTCAATATATAATACACAAAGGACTAATTTATTCACGCTACTGATTAATCAGTCATTATTGACAAGAAAATGTTGCTTTTGTCTTGAACACAGACTCAACCCAAATAAAACTGCAGTACAAGTAACTGACAGTAGGAGTTGAAGTGTTTCAAGAGAAGACAAAAAGGATATTGTTTTCCAAGTAAAAAATATCTTAATTTCTTCCTATAAATCTTAGAAAGGCTTAAATTGAGGTATCGGGTTAAAAAAATATAATTTTTGAATTAAAAAAAATTCAGCACACTTTTTTTAAGTACTTATTTTATGATTGTCCTTATAGTGATATTTTTTCTGTACCTACTGGTGTAAAGGCTTTAAGGTGACTATGAAATAGCATAAAATAATTATTTGAGTTCATAACCTTGGCCATGTTCATGTTTACTACTCCATTTATCTTTCAAAGATGTTATAATAAATATTTAATCTAGAAGAACAAGTAGATGAGAGGATTTGTTGAACACTAAGCTTCCAGGAAGGAATTAAATGAATAACGGTTTGGAGTTAGAAATCTGCAAAGGACTCATTTTTATTATAAAAAGGCAATTTAATAGAATAATTAATTTCATACTTGTCAGTTACTGGATCCATGTCAGAAACAGAGAGTTTCTTATTAAGAAAAGTGGACAGCTGTAGCTTGTACAGTCTATGGTTGCAGGATTTGTCTTGGAAAATACTTAGACTAAATAACTCTTGTTAGATTCTCTTAGAATTGACCTCTAGTCTCAGGGCTGTTCTCACACTACATCTGGCTTCTTTAACACTCAAGGGCTTCCATTTTGGAAATTGCAACTGAATTAAATGCCTCAATCCTTAAACATTTTTCTCTGGAATGCAAGAAGACTTCTTGAGGTTAGTGAGATGACACAAAACATTTATGAAACAGAATACAGCACACCATGGCAGAGCCTCACTGTTTCTCCTCAAAATGTATGTGCAAGTGCTGAGGTGGAATTCAAGAGAGGGGACAGCTACTCTTAGAATAGTTTGAGACAAAAAGTATCAGCACACTGTTAATAACCTTCAATAACAGCTGTTCTCCCAACAGGCACTACTCCTAGTCATAGACTTCAAAGGGGAAGCTGAGTACTTGTGGGGTTTTGTTTTGTTTTGTTTTTTCTGAAGGATAGCTGAATCTCATCATTTTCAAGTCCACAATAATCTGGCGTGAAACTAGTATGTTTTCCCCCAAACAGCATAGATGAATAAGTACAATGAATTTGTTGGCGCTTCAATATTGCCCTCGAAATAGTAAATTTTCTAATATGAGTACAATACTAATGGTCTTTGCTTAAACATCACTGGATCACACTGTCCATGAATTAGGGGTCATAACTCTTGGGGTCCAGTTGCCCATGAGCAGTGATGTGCAGCCTGTGGATCAGAGAGCCGTGGATTTCCCACTTTCTAGGGTTTGCTTTATGCTTCTGACTTCAGCTCTGGCTAGCAGCTGAGGATTTGTCAACTTTCCTGCTCATTTTCCGCCCCTGTGCTAGGCCAGCAATTACCCAGCAGGTCATTCCTACTTTCTCTTCAGATGTAGTCTCCTCCAAATGAAACATGTCATTTTCAGAGGAGCTAAACATAGGTGCTCTGGAGTGTATGACCTTAAATATACAAATATCTAATTCATGTGCTTAAAAATATATTCTTTTTCTGAATGGAGGATTACCTGAGGGAAAACAGCAATACTAGTGGCATGGGCCAGAAGTCTGGGGAGTAGCATCTTAGCTTTCTTTATAGCAAGTTGATTTTTGTAAAGGAGAATGTCTGTGCTTGTAGCTAAGGTTTTGAAATGACGAGAGATGAAGAAACACTTAAGAGGATGGGAGGAAGGATGGTCAAGACTAAAGGGCTAGGGAGGTGGGGGAGAAAATAGAGATATGAACTCCACTCCCATTTTTCTAGTGCATTTGCTACCTTGGAGCTTCAATGCTATATTGAAAATATTAAGGCAAATGAAAATTACTAAAGCTGGGTGGGGCTGTAGGGCTATTCATTGCATGCTATAAAAGTACAGATAGCAAGCAGGAGGTAAATAAAGTTCAAAACTGGTATGGTGATTTAGTAAAAGGGATGATGAGCAGGAGAGATGCTCAGGGATATAGTACTTTCTGGGTACACATGTGGGCAGTGTTCAGATTCCAGCATACACATAAACTCTTGGTAGGTGTGGCAAATCCCCTAATCCCTCAGGAGTAGAGACAGGAGATATTGGGGAAAAATGACTAGCTAGATTGTTGACCAGAAAGCTCTGGTTTCAGGGAGAGATGCTGCTGTGGTTCAGTTAACATTTGAAGTGTAAATGAAGAAAATATCTAAAAGAACAAAAGCAAAAACAAAAAAGGACACGGACATCCTGAATTTGGCAGGCAAATGGATGAAACTAGAAAATAACATCCGGAATGAGGTAACTCAGACCCAAAAGGACATGCATGTTATGTACTCTCTAATAAGTGGATATTAGCCCCCAAAGTACAAAACACCCAGGAGACAATCCACAGAACTCAAGGAGGTTAACAAGCAGAAGGATCCAAGTGAGGATGCCTCAATCCAATTTGGGAGGGAGAAGAAAGCAATCCTGGGGTGTGGGGTAGCAGAGGGAGGGAGGAACATGGGAGGAAGAGGGGACAGGGCAGGCAAAAGAAGAACATGGTCAAGAATTTGGGGGGTATAGGAGTACCTGAGAGTCAGCAGAAAGAATGGAAACGAGGCAATCTCAGGAGGTAGGAGGTAGTGGACCCTCTAGAATCTACCAGAGTCCTAGGATGTGAGAATTGCATATGACTCAACAGGAGGGACCATAAATGAAATACCCAACAGTAGGGAAAGAGAACTTGTAGAGTCCACCTTCAGTAGAAAGACGGCATCAAGTGGAGGGATGGGGCTGCCATCCCACAGTCAAAAATTGTGACCCAGAATGGTACTTGTCTACAAGAACTGCAGGGGCAAAAATGGAGAAGAGCCTGAGGGAAAGGAGGCCCAGCGACAGGCCCAAAATGGGATCCAGCTCAAGAGGAGCCCCAAGGCCTGACACTATTACTGATGCTATGGTGTGCTTACAGACAGGGGCCTATCGTGACTGCCTTCCAATAGGCCCAACAAGCAGCTGAAAGAGGCAGATGCAGTTACTTATACCCAACCAATTGACAAGTGCTGGGGACCACTGTGGTTGAATTGTGGAAAGGCTGAAAGAAGCTGAGGAGGGTGACACCATAGGAAGACGAGCAATCTCAACTTACCTGCCCCATTCCTCCCAGATCTCTCAGACACCGAGCCAGCAACTAGGCAGTATACACTACCTGCTAAAAGTCCCTGACATTTGTACAGCAGAGGACTGCCCTGTCTGGCCTCAATGAGAGAAGATGCACTTAACCCTTGAGATACTTAAGGCCCCAGGGAGTAGGGTGGTCTGGTGGGGTAGGGGTGGAGGTAGGGTAGGGACATCCTCTTGGAGACTAGGAGGTGGCGAGAAGGTATGATATGAGGAACAGTCAAAGAGTGGACCTGGAGGGGAATAAAGACTAGACTATAAAAGAAGATTAAAGATTCAAAAAGAAAAAGAGGGAAGAGAGGAAGAGAAACATTAGAAACTAAAATATTACTTCCCAGTAAACCTTCCTGAAACTTTTTTTTTCAGTTCTAGTTTAATATTAAAAATGATAAGGGGTAGTAGAGAAAGAAGTTGATTTGTTTTGTATAATTATTAATCTTTTTTTCCCTCTGCCAGTGGTTTCCAGCTGTTTATTATCCCAATCATTTCCTGCACCAGATGAAGTGTTAGCAGCAGGACTCTAAGATGTTGTATGCTAATGAGGGGGAACGTCTTGGACAAGTTGCAAAGCCTAGTTTTTTTTTTTTTTTTTTTGAGTGACATGGTAAAGTAATCAGAATCTAAATGGAAAGGAAACTTGGGTAACAGCCATTATATTTAATATGCCAAAGAAACTGATTGACATTTTAATTAGATGAGAAAATATAATTATATTTTAAACTCTGAAAGAACCCTTACAAGAAAGATGGACATTCTGTAAATAAAGAAACTTGCAGGAACACAAAGGAATAACAGAGAATATTAAGATGCACTCAGTTTTGAGTGCTCATGACAGGAGTTATTAATTCCATGGATCGTGAAGCAAAACTTTTTGAAAGTTAACTTTCACTTACCCTTTTGACAACAGTTTGCATGATCGTGATTGGATTTTATTAAGTGAATTGTTTGCTGTGGCTATTTATCTTCATCTTAGCATCTCTGGCATAAATATTTAATATAATTTATGTTCTAAATTTTTAAAATGTCTCTGTAAAACTAAACGGCTCAGTTGTACGTATCTTCCCACTGTAAACATGAGGTTTATATATGGCTACACACCACATAAACTATGTTAGCTGGAAAACAGACTTTATATGACATGAAGATGTTAACCATTTCCACCATCTGTGGGGAAGAGATGGCCACGAAAAACAAAATTTAAGAAGCGCTTTCGATTAATGCTGGAAGACAGAACTTCGTAGACTCATCTTTTTAATCACAAAATGTTTCTCCTTGTGATGATGTTTCTGATTAATATTCCACATTTAAAAAAATAGATGCTGTCATGAAAATAGTTATGTAGAAAAATGTGGACATACAATAGACTTCCTTATACAGGAGGATCCACACAATGAGTTATAAAATTAAACTAAATTCTTATTCTAAGAGAGTAAAGGCCATAGATTGTTTTCAAGTTCTCATATGTTAACATGATGATATACATATAAGTATGTAAGTGATAGAAGGGTTCTAGCTCATCACATTTTCCAGAGGTAGCCCCAACAACACCCCCCATCTCACACACCCTTAGGTAATTCTGTCTCTGCTTTGCCATGACTAAGTAAAGAGGAGTTTTCAGATTTTAGTGGGATTGCTTTGAATTTCTCTCCACTTAATTTGATATTGGCTAAGGATCGCTATAAATTACCTTTGTCATATTTAGATATGTTCCTTGTATTAAGGACTATTAATTTCTCCAGAACTTTTATCACAGAGGGGTTCTGTTAAGGCCTTTTCTGCACCTAATAAAATGAGAATTTTTTCCTTCAGTTTGTTTATATAGTCGATTATATTTATTAATTTTTGTATGTTGAACCATTCCTGCATCTGTGCAGTGACGTCCACTTGATCATTATGCATGACCTCTTTGCTGTGCTCTTGGATTCAGTTTGCCACATTCTTGCAGATTTTTGCAACTATGTTCTTAAGGAAAATTATTCTGTAATTTTCTGTGTTGGATCTTTAGGTGGTTTCAGTATCACAGTAACTATGGCCTTATAAAATAAACTTGGCAATGTTTCTACTGTTTCTATTTTGTGGAATAATTTGAGGAGTATTGGCATTTACTCTTTTTTGAAAGTCTGGTAAATTTCTGGGCTAAAACCATCTGACCCTGGGATTTTTTTTCTTTTCTTTCTTTCTTTCTTTCTTTCTTTCTTTCTTTCTTTCTTTCTTTCTTTCTTTCTTTCTTTCTTTCTTTTTTTTATAACTGCTTTTATTTCACTAAGGGTTCTATAGGTCTATTTAAATTGTTTGTCTGATCTTGGTTTAACCTTGGTAAGTGATACCTGTCAGGAAAATATTTCATTTCTTACTGAGGGCCAAGCAGGAGGAATGATTGATGGCTTTGGAACTTGTGGAATGTGGTCCACTGGTTTCCACATCCATATGGGTGACCCTTGGTGTGGTAGGACCCTGAGGACTATGTGTCCTGAGGACTTCATGCTGTTATGGAGTTCTGCTCTGCTTGCTGCCCTTACATCTCTCATAATCTAAGAATTACAGAAAAACTGAAAGGCAGTTTCCAGTCCCTCACTGGCCCTCACAATAATAGTGCTTTATCTTTTTCAGGCATTGTGGCTGGACCAGATTAGCAATTCAATCACCACCCTAGGAAAGAATTTAGAGACATAGATTGTCACCAATGACCACCACCTTTAGAAAACCGAAAACCGTTGGGAAAATTAAAATTGTTAATGACGCTAGGTTGAGATGTTTTTTCCTACTGGCTCTGATGTAAAAAAAAGTCATAGGAAACAACTTGAATTTCCAAAAAGCTCACACTTACCAGTTAAGCTAAGGAACGTTTATGGACAGGAGGCAAGAACAGTGGCAGCATTAGCTGACTTGAGTCTCACTGAGGCTGGACGGGTGATGATTGATTTTGCCTTTACCTTCCAGATATGAATTGCTGATGAGTAGATGTGCATTCTTAGAATTTAAGGTAAATATAACTGATTTTTATATAAAAGTTTAGATTTGTGGTTCTTTTAAGATTCTTACAAGATTGCTTTTAAAGATAAATAATGAAACAATTACCCCTTTCTTTGTAACTTCAAATTGCTGCCTGCCAATAAGAGAAACTGACTGAAAAAAACCTACCTTGCTTGCTTACACTTTGTTAATCTATAAAAGGCTGCTTGGTTTCAAATATACATGGGTTTTGGGGAATAGTTTGTTTTCTTTACCTGCACTGTGTTATGCTATTTCTTGGATAGCTACTGGGGAACACACTGCTTTTCACATGTATCCAGTAGAAGAAAACTAAAATATAATCGCACTATAAGTTTATACTATTTTATAGATTTTGCTAGGCTATACAGACTATGGAAGAAAAAAATAAATTGTGGGGGTTGTAACATTGTTCCTTCCAGCCATCAGCTATGTGCATATGTGTATGTTTCATGTGAGTGGTGATTGGAACCTTGTTCTTTCCACTCATCAAGTATGCGTGTGTCTGTAAAGCTTGTCTGGCTGTGTGTTGGGGTCTGCTTCACCTACTAACTGTGTGTCTATATGTATGTGTATGTATATATATGTATGTATATGTATATGTGTATATATATATATATATATATATATATATATATATACATGCATGTATATATTTGTGTGTATAAAGTTATTGGACTCTGTCTTTTGTTTCATCTACTTAGTCTCTCTCTCTCTCTCTCTCTCTCTCTCTCTCTCTCTTTCTGTGTGTGTGTGTGTGTGTGTGCGTGTGTGTGAATTTTCTCTCTTTCTCTTTCTCACCAGCCCCAAAGAGTTAAAAGAGTGCATAGTTTCTCTGCTGGCCACAGGGAGTCCCAGCCCCAGTAAATTCAGCTTTGTTCCCTCAGAGAAAGTCTGCTGAGCAACTTCTCTAACCACTGCCTGCCATAGGCAGCAGCCCTTATAGGCATCTGGATCCATCCCTGTCAGTGGCTCTAAGCACTGACCCCTGATAGCTGCCTGCCTCAGTTTACCCGCCACATGAATGCCAAGGCTGGTAGCTGGCAATTTCTTTTAGATTTTCCAATTTGGTGAAGTACAGGTTTTTGAAGTATGTCCTAATGGTGCTCAGAATTTCCTCAGTGCCTGTTTGTCACCTTTTTATTTTTATTTTTATTGCATATTTTTATTGCATATTTTTCTTTTACATAGTTTGCATTAGGGTTTTCTATCTTGTTGATTTTCTTAAAAACAGAAAAAAAATATAACCTAAGTCGTTGTTTTATTGATTCTCTGTATTGTTCTCTACTCTTAGTAAATGATAAGCAAGGTACAATGAGTAGACCCAGAGAGATTAGGTACTGAGGATGGGTCTATAAGGGGGTGAATGAATATGCCTGGAAGGGGAAATAAAATATATTTTACAGGGTTGGTGTGGACAGGAGGAACTGGAGTAACATGTGGGATGGAGAAAGGAAGATAGAGCATAGGGAAAGAATTTGGGTAGAGACAGATTGAATTGAGGGGCATTTGAGAGAAGATATGGACATCTAGTACAGTGGAAAAATACGAAGATGATCCTGAAATTTTTTTAATTATGATGATATTCAGTCTCAACTGGCCGTCTCTTGTCACCAAAGGAGGCTTCCAGTAGCAGGACTGGGTCGTATTCAATTGAGCTGTTGGCCAAGGCTCCACATGGAAATCTTGAAACAACCCAGGCTATGGCTAAGACAATGGATTGTCCTCTTCAAATTGACAATAAAGCCCCTTTGCTGAGAACAATACTCATACAACTAGATGAACACAGAGAAGTTAAGCTGATATCTACATGGAGATTTTAATACAATGCCAGAGAACAAGTAGCCCAGTGACCTAGGGTAAAACCAAACATTATTAATTTAAAGAATTATTAATAAAAATGACTTCTATTGATATTGTTATATTCGTAGATCAGTACCTTATTCAGTCATCACCAGAGAAACTTCCTCCAACAGCAGAAGGTAATGCACGCAAAGAATCACAGGCAAATACCACACACACACACACACACACACACACACGAGAGAGAGAGAGAGAGAGAGAGAGAGAGAGAGAGAGAGAGAGAGAGAGAGCCAGGCCTGTGCAGTTTGCACCTAACCCTCTGAGTGAATGCTGTAGGTTTAGCTTAGTGTTTTTATGGCACTCCTGAGGACAAGGAGAAGTAGGTCCGTGACTCTTGTGCCTGCTCTTGGGACTCTTTTCCCTTTGTTGGGGTTCCTTCTTCAACTTTGATATGATGGGGTTTTCATTGTCTCATATTTTATTTTGTCAGTTTTATTTTTTAATCTCTTAGAAGCCGGTTCTTTTCTAATGAGAGATAGAGAAGGAGTGGATCTGGATGGGAGGGGAGATGGGGAGGAATTGATAAGAGTATATATAGGGAGGGGAAATCTGTAATCAGAACTTATTGTATGAGAAAATCATCTATTTTCAAGAAAAGGAAAAAAAAAAGAGAAAACAAAACAAAAAGCAAAAATACAAAAACAAACAAACAAAAAATATCCATGGTAACAACAAAAACAAAATGAGTTTTTCCTGCTTTGAATTCCCCTTGACCTTTGGAGCCTGTCTCATTGTGAGTAGACTGTGGTGGGGGAAATACTTTGTGACTTCTGGAGCTAGCTTCCCAGCGTTCTATTCCATGGGGATGGAGACCCTTGGGACACTCTCTTTGGAAAGAGTGAAAGACTTGTCTTTCGTCTGGCTAAGAAGCTCAGGGCAGAAAGAGAGACAATCTCAAGTGAGCCTGTATATTTTCTTAAATTTTTTTATTTCATTGAAAATAGATATTTTTCTCCCATAATATATGCTCATCGCTGTTTCCCCTCCCTCTCCTCCTCCTGGTTCCTCCCTACATCCACTCTCTTTGGATCCACTCCTTTCTCTTTCTCATTAGAAAACAGGCTTGTAATGGACAAAAGCGAAACAAAACTAAACACCCCTAAACAGAACAAAACGAAGAAACAGAAGGAAAAGAACACAAGAAAAGGCACAAGAAACAGATGTAGAAGCAGAGACCCACTCATTTACACACTTGGAAATTTCATAAAAACACAACAGAAACAATAATATATAAACAAAGGACATGTGGGCCCATAAACAGATAAAAAATAAATAAAAATAATATAAAACATTGAGAAATGATAAAATTAAAAAAGGGAAGAACTGAAAAAGCCTTGACGTGTCATTATGAGATAAAGAAGCTCTAAACAAGTTCAGCAAAACTGTTGAATTTGTCTTCTGTTGGCCATCTATTGCTGGGCATGGACTACCCTGCCGAGTACTTTGTTTTCTCAGTGAGACTTCCGTGGAGTAAACTAACTTTTCATTTGCAAGGGATTATTAGTTGAGGATAGCTCTTGGGTTAGGGATAGAGGAACCCATACAGTACACATCTTTCAGCTCCAGGACTCCATCTGGTACAGATCTGAGTGGACCCTGGGCATGCTGCCTCATCCTGTGAGTTTATATGTGCAAAGGGCCTGTTGTGTTTAGAAAGACTTCTCTTTGGTGTCCTCCATCCACCCTGGCAGTATTCCTTTCTTGATGGCAGCTACCACTTCCAAAGGCCAGATCAGAGATGTCACAACATATAGACCAAATATGCCTGCTGCCTGATTCGGTGACACAGAAAAGCCAAAATTATTATTATTATTTAACATTTTGATTATATTCTTTCCCTTCCTCCAACTCCTCCCAGATCCTTGTCAGATCCTACATATCCTACTTCAAGTCAAACTGAAAATAAAACCAAAATGACACACCAATCAAAAAACTAATAAGACTAAAAAAGCAATGTAGCAAAATGAAACAAAACTCACAAAACAGTAGCAGACATCGAATCTGTTCTGTGTTGGCTACTATTGCTGTATATGAGGTTTCTTCCAGAAACTGGTTGATACATGCAGTGGCCCTCCATTGGAGAAAACTGACTTTACTTTTCCAGAGAGGCATCAATTGCAAATGGCTTCTTGCTTAGGGGTGGGATTTTGTACACCCACTTCCCACAGCTGGGAGTTTTCTGATTTGAACTAGTTAGATCCTGGGAATGATGTAACAGTCTCTGTGAGTTCATAGACATTGACTTCCTCTCTACAAATGACAAATATCAGGGAGATATCAGAGAATTAATTTTCATAATAACCTGACAAAATATCTTGGGATAATTCTATCAAACAAGTGAAAGATTTATATAATAACAACTTGAGGATATTGAAAAATATATCAGAAGGTGGAAGTCTCCCTTGCTGATGTATCAGTTGGATCAAATTATAAAAGTAGCTATTTCACCAAAAGCAATATACAGACTCAATGCCTTCCACATAAAGATTTCAACACAGTTCTTCACAGAAATTGAAAAAACAATCTTCAGCTTCATATAGAAACACACACACACATACACACACACACACACACAATCTCAAAATAATCTTGAATAATAAAAGAACTTCTGGAAGTATCTCCCTTCTAGATTCCATATAGTTCTAAAGAGCTATTATAATAAAAATAGCATGACATTACCATACAATTTTAAAGTACTTCAAAGCAATTTTTAAGAGGCCAAATATGCAACAAAGACCATTCACGGACCCTAGAGTCTACAAAATTAACAGTCTGGCTCTTTCAAGAAAAATGTTGGGAACCCTATTCCAGATGATTTCCCCTAAACAGTGTGAAGCAGAGAGAAAAAAATAAACAATGCTGTTTTTTTTTGTTTGTTTGTTTTGTTTTTGTTTTTGTTTTTTTTTTTTAATCTAAGTGCCCAGATCACAGGATTTACTGTAAAGGGTTTGTTTGTTTTGTAGCCTAGTGTGCCTGGAATTTACTTTATGTGTAGCCTAGGTAAACCTCAAATTCTTGACAGTCTTTGGCTTTAATCTTCAGGGTGCTGGAATGGCAGACACATGATACTGTGACTGGCTAGCATGTTGTTCTGTTCTGTTCTGTTCTGTTCTGTTCTGTTCTGTTCTGTTCTGTTCTGTTCTGTTCTGTTCTGTTCTGTTCTGTTCTGTTCTGCTCTGCTCTGCTCTGCTCTGCTCTGCTCTGCTCTGCTCTGTTCTGTCCTGTTCTGTCTGTTCTATGTTCTGTTTTATGTTTTCTTATGCATCATTTCATAACCAATATGTTAAGGCATCTTTTACTGTATAGAGATCAACATACATGACTTTTATAACAACAATCTACCTATATCAGAAAATGCTTAAATTACTTGGCTGTATGATCTTGCTATCATGAGTCTTGATTATCTTTAAGTACCTGAAGCTTCATTTTCTTTTTTTTTTCCAATTTTTATTAGGTATTTACTTCATTTACATTTCAAATGCTATCCCAAAAGTTCCCTATACCCTGAGCCCCCCCCTCCCCCCCGCTCACCTACCCACCCACTCCCCCTTCTTGGCCCTGGTGTTTCCCTGTACTGGGGCATATAAAGTTTGCAAGACCAAGGGGCCTCTCTTACCAATGATGGGTGACTAGGCCATCTTCTGCTACATATGCAGCTAGAGACTCGAGCTCAGGGGGTACTGGTTAGTTCATATTGTTGTTCTTCCTATAGGGTTGCAGATGCCTTCAGCTCCTGGGTACTTTCTCTAGCTCCTCCATTGGGGGCCCTGTGTTCCATCCAATAGCTGACTGTGAGCATCCACTTCTTGAACCTTCATTTTCAAACAGTCTGCTTAGCACTACTATTTAGTAAATGCAAAATATTTTACTCTGTAGTAGAAGTGTTACATTTTTAAATTGATAGAGGTAAGACAAGTTTCCTAAGTGAATAAATTATTAAAAATAACTGAGGCTGTGCTAGAGTGATGTTCAGCAGTTAAGATCACACACTGCTCTTGCAGAGAACCAGAGTTTGATTCCCAGTAGCCTCATCAAGTAGCTCACCCTGCATGTAACTAAGTACCAGGGAAACCACCACATGCCCAACTGACCTCATTAGCTCTATGCACATACATACATGTACCAACAAATAATAATAATAAAATTTAAAAATTAATTTAGTCTTATAAGATGTGGTGAATTTTAACTTGTTACTATGTTATGTAAAATCAAACACGGTACGTGTGTCATTCTCTTCTCTAGCTTTTTCATTTATAGTCTATTAAAGTTGGATTTTTTTTTCTTTTACAAAATATTGGGTCATTCTGGCTGGGGCAAGATGAAATCTCAAGGAAGTATTACTATGCTTTTTCTTGGTGGCTAAAGCTGTTAAACATGTTTTAAATGTTTCTTAGCTATTTGTGTTGGTGAGGACTCTCTATTTAGTTCTATGTACAATTAAATATGTTATTTTTCTGATTTTATAAAATGCTTTATATGTTCTAAGTACTAATCCTCATATAATTACTAAAGATATTGTCTGTCCCTTTTTGTTTTTTTATATTTTTATTAGATATTTTCTTTATTTATATTTCAAATGCTATCCCGAAAGTCCCCTATACCCTCCCCCGCCCCTGCTCCCCTCCCCACCCACTCCCACTTCTTGGCCCTGGCCTACCCCTGTGCTGGGTCATATAAAGTTTGCAAGACCAAGGGGCCTCTCTTCCCAATGATGGCCGACTGGCCATTTTCTAGTACATATGCAGCTAGAGACACGTGCTCTGGGGTTAATGGTTAGTTAATATTGTTGTTCCACCTCTAGGGTTGCAGTTCCCTTCAGCTCCTGGGGTACTTTATCTAGCTCCTCCATTGGGGGCCCTGTGTTCCATTCAATAGCTGACTGTGAGCATCCACTTCTGTGTTTGCCAGGCACTGGCATAGCCTCACAAGAGGCCGCTATATCAGGGTCCCTTATCAAAATCTTGCTGG
>NC_034595.1:45349081-45363746 GCF_900095145.1 Mus pahari | reverse complement strand
CAGTCCTGGGAGTCCAGCTCTCTCCTGAGTCTCAGTGGTCAGAGTATTTTCAGCAGTCAAGCTCTCCTCTTGCAGGGAAGGTGCACAGAGTCCTGGTGTTCATACCTGCCTCCTGGCTGAAGAAGTAGGCCCAAATCAGGGCCTGACCCAGAAGATGTGTTGCCTCTGTAGTTTGCACACTCACCTGCACAGACTAGACTCCAAGGGACCCTGGATACAATATGGCTCTCTTATGTGCTCTGGCAGCCAGAGCTCTCCAGGGTGGCCACCTTTCCTCTGGTGGGGAAGGTGTCCAGATGTCTGGAGCCTGAAACAGGAACTGTCCCAGAAGCTGTGTTGCTTCTGTCTGACCCAAAGCTGTGTAGCTTCTGCAGTCCACACTCTCACCAGTGCAGACTGGAGCCTGGGCTCATGCAGTGAGAGCCCTCTAGGGAGCCGATGCCTCTCCTCTGGTGGGGAAGGTGCCTGGATGGCTGGAGCCAGAAACAGGGTCTGTCCCAGAAGCTGTGTTGCTTCTGCATTCAGCCCTCTCATTGGCACAGCCTGGAGCCTGGGTGAACCTGAGCAAAGAACCTTACCAGCTCAGGCAGTGAAAGCCCTCCATGGCAGAAGCCTCTCCTCTTGTCCCTTCTTTTTTGTAAGCTGTCTCTTTGCTCAAATGATGGAATCATCAAATGATGGTTTCCTTTGTTGTAGAGAAGCTTTTATGCATTGTGTAGTGCAATTTAGTAATTGTTTGTCTTACTATCAGGGTATTGTCCATAAAGTCCTTTCCTATGCCATGGAGGACAAGCTTATTTCCTACTTTCTTTTCTTACCAGCTCAGAGTATGTGATATTATGGTAAGTTCTTTAATCCACTGGGAATTGTTTTTCTCAGGATGATAGATATGAATGTCTTTTCATTCTTTTACACACAGATATCCAGTTTGAGCAGCACCGTTTGTTGAAGATGCTTTCTTTTCTTTGGTGTGTATTTTTTGCTATCCATCAAGAATGATGTGTCTGTTGCTGTTTGGGTAGTTTCTAGTTCTATTCTATTGATCAATGTCTGTTTTTAATGCCACTTCAGTACTATTCTTATTAGCATAGCTCTGTAATACAACTTAAAGTTTGTGATGGTTATAGCTCCACAGTTCTTTTATTACTCAGTGTTGTTTTAGCTATCCTGGTTGGTGCCTTTGTCTTTGTTTTTTTTTTTTTTTGTTTGTTTGTTTGTTTGTTCGTCTCTATATTAAGTGAAAATTTTCCTTTCACTTCCTGTGAAGAATTGTGTTTAAGTGTTGATGGGCAGTGCATTAAATATGTGGACTCAGTTGGTATAATTGGTAGCATGGACATTTATGCAATATTTGCAATCGGTGACACAGGACGTCTTTGTATCTTCCTCATTTTTATCAGTGTCTTAAAGTTTTATCATACAGTGTACTGGCTAGTTTTGTGTCAACTTGACACAGCTGGAGTTATCACAGAGAAAGGAGCTTTAGTTGAGGAAATACCTACATGAGATCCAGCTGTAAGGTATTTTCTCAATTAGTGATCAAGGGGAAAGGCCCCTTGTGGGTGGGACCATCCCTGGGTTGGTAGTCATGGATTCTATAAGAGAGCAAGCTGAGAAAGCCAGGGGAAGCAAGTCAGTAAAGAACATACCTCCATGGCCTCTGCATCAGCTCCTGCTTTCTGACCTGCTTGAGTTTCAATCCTGACTTCCTTGGTGATGAACAGCAGTATGGAAGGGTTAGCCGAATAAACCCTTTCCTCCCCAATTTGCTTCTTAGTCACGATGTTGTGCAGGAATAGAAACCCTGACTAAGACAAATTGGTACCAGCAGAGTGGGGTATTCCTGTGACAACCTGACCATGTTTTGGGGAGGACTGTGGAAGGACTTTGGAACTTTGGGCNAGAAGATCCATTNNGTGTTAAGANCTCTNTNGAANGTTGTGTAGGAGCTTGGAAGATAATGTTGAGAACAGTGCAGAAGATGGANGCCTGGCTTGTGNAATTTTAGAGGGAAAATTAAAGACTCTTTTGAGGGCCATTGTTACCTTGATTGTGAAGATTCTGTGGTTCTGGTTAGTTCAGGCTGAAGAATCAGCTGTGATTAACAAGATACCAGAACCACTAAAGTGAAACCTTTTCCTTACTGGGACTATTGATGCTGGTTAGCTGGAGCTAAGGAATTAGTGATGATTAAGAAGAGAACAGCATCATTGAGGTGACATCTTCTGGGAAGTGTTTTCTGAGATCACAGAGGCCATGTTCCAGAGATAGCCAAGGTTGTACCTTGTGCTGTGGATGGACTTGGTAATGTGTAAGAGTTACCTATGTGGTACTGGTTTTGAAGGCATTAAGGGGTCATGCAGAGCAGCTGAGGCCATGGAAGCACTGTGTAAGGCCATGGAAGGCCACTGGTGAAGGTGCAGCCTCATTTGTAATTGATGGCCCAGGACTAAAGAGGTCACAGCAGCATTTTGGAGATGCCAGTACCATGAGATGACCACCAAGAACAGCAGCAGCAGTGAAGTACAGGCAGCTGGAGCTGGAGCCGAGAAGACAAGATGTGTGCTACGAAGGGCATGGCTGGAGAAGTGACCCAAGACCTTGGAGGAGCCACTGATAAGTGGATATTAGCCCAGAAACCTAGAATACCCAAGATACAATCTCCAAATCACAAGAAAATCAAGAAGAAGGAAGACCAACACATGGATACTTCATTCCTCCCCAAAATAGGGAATAAAATATCCATGAAAGAAGTGGCAGAGACAAAGTTTGGAGCTAAGACAAAAGGGTGGACAATCCAGAGACTGCCCCACCCAGGGGTCCATCCCTTAATCAGCCACCAAATGAAGACACTATTTCATATGCCAGCAAGAACTTGCTGAAAGAACACTGATATAGCTATCTCTTGTGAGGCTATGCCAGTGCCTGGCAAATATAGAAGTGGATGCCCACAGTCATCTATAAGATAGAACACAGAGACCGCAATGGAGGAGCTAGAGAAATTACCCAAGGAACTGAAGGGGTCTGCAACCCTATAGGTGGAATAACAATATGAACTAATCAGTTCCCCCAGAGCTCATGTCTCTAGCTGCATATATAGCAGAAGATGGCCTAGTCAGCCATCGTTGCAAAGAGAGGCCCCTAGGTCTTGCAAACTTTATATGCCCCATACAAAGGAATGCCAGGGCCAAGAAGTGGGAGTGGGTGGGCAGGAGAGCAGTGTTGGGGGAGGGCATAGGGGACATTCGGGATAACACTGGAAATGTAAATGAAGAAAATATCTAATAAAATAATTAAAAAATATAAAGTCAAAGGTATGCAAAAATTATTTAAGTAATACTCATTGAATTGCTGTAAATCTTTCATTGGCTCTCAGTTTTCCTTTGTCCAAGAAATCATATTTAATGAATGCATTTTCATTCTTCAGAAAGTTTTATACATTTAAAAACAGTTCATTGAGTTGGGCATAAAGCTTGGTGGTCGAGTGCTTGCCTACCACACATGATGACGGTTCAAGGAAATGGAAACCAAAACAATATGCATGGTTATAAATAATCTTGTACATAGAACATATTCTATTCAACATTCAATTTCTATAAAGTATATTTCTCCATTAATATGTATTAGTCTACTTCATTTTTTAATAGTGACATAGTTTTTCAGTGTGCACCCATGTTAAGTAGTAGCCATGAACAGTTTTGAAGGACATTCTTTAGGACTCTGATATGTGATAATGCCCCTTACAGGAGGATGTGATCAAATTCATTTGATGAGCTAGTTGAATGAATCTGATTTTCTTGAGGTCAACTAGCCATACAAAAACTTTTTCCCAAGAGATAGGAGTATGCTGGGGTGCATAGAACTCATAGACTTTAAGGGCATTATAAACTTTTAAAATGTCATAACAGTCTGTATATCATTATGTCTTAAGATATTGACTCACTTTGTAACCCGATTTAATATGTGATGTTAAGTTACTGATTAGATAATTTGGAATGTCTAATCCAAATGTGTGTGTGTGTGTGTGTGTGTGTGTGTGTGTGTGTGTGTGTGTGTGATGTTTAGATTTAATCACATTACTTCTAGTATTGCTTTGGGAGAGGGAGAAAGGGGACATAATTAAAGACAATGTTTAAGGATCAGATGGTTTCTTCCACAGAAATAGACAACTGAAGTGTCTTGGAGAGGAGCTGCTGAGTGGTTTTGAGCAAGAGGCTAGCATCCTCTCCAGAGCAGTCAGCAGCGATGGAGTTTTCTCTGAGTTTAAATTTAAAGGTCTGTGAGTGCTATGGGTATTTACTCGAAACACAGAAAAAAGGCTGTTCTATCTTCTTCTTTTAGTCTTCCACAGTGAAGTGATTGATACTGCTTCATAGAGTTGCCACCTATGATATAGCAGGTCAACCATACTGATCATTAGAAAACTGTTTAAACAGTGAACAGCAGTTGATACAGAAATTCATAACTGGTCAAAACACAGAGAAAAAGTTCCTGTGGCATACTCAGTCCCAGTGGGACATGTATATCATAACCCTCCTTTAAGGTTTAAGGAATATTTCAGAAGAGGGGATGGAATAATTTTCAGAGGTAGATGTCTGGAGGACTTGGGAAAAATAGTGTACTAGGGACATGTCAAGACTCTTGTATTCACAAATTCATGACTGCTGTTGTTACTTGCACAAGACCAAGCCAGTCTATTTCAGTATGAATGGGAGGGGCATATGAGCTCCAACTCATAGCTGAGAAGATATTGTCAGTGGTTTCTGGAGTTTATTATGACAATGGATGATTCCACACACATGTATATATGGGCAACACTAATGGACTCGGTGGGTAATAAAGAATAAAAGGGACTATTAAATTGGGAGAATTTGTGGAGGAGAATGTGGAATAAATATAATCAAAGTACATTTGTATGGACGTATAAAATTCTCAAAGAATAAAAACAAAATCAATCAGAATACAGATTTTTCCATTAGTCTTCCCCCCCCCATGGATGACTGCTTATCAAGTGGAAGATATGTTGGTAGGAATATCAGGATATGACCATTTTAAAAGATGGATGATCATCTAGTCCTTACATGAAGAAAATGCCTCTGGCTTTGATTGGTACCGTACCATTCTCAGCTACAGTGTAATTATGCAGAGAAACTGAACTGGTCAGGATTTCCAGAACCTGCCCAGACTCACATAGCTGGTGTATAAAAGGGCTGACTTCTATTCAGAAAACCTGCATAATTTTACTATACCAGAACCTTCCTGAGAAAAATGTTGAAATGCTATATTTTTAAACTTAGCAGCTTTAATGAAACTGTGTAAGTATATCTTGACAGCAGCAGCAAAGAAAAAAAAATCAGAACATTTTATCTCCTAGTGAACAATTCCAGATAAGTCTAATACATAGCTCAAGAGCAAAAAGAGAAATATGTGTGATACGTACATATCTTAAATCATATATGTCTTTATCTAGTACTTACCCTAAATTCTTGAATGACATTTTGGAGACATTATGAATTAGGTGACCAAGGTGCTCAGCCAATATTCTCAGTGTTTCTGTTTATGTAACAATTGGATGGATATATTGTCACCACATAATTTCCCCTAGAGTCTCATGATAACTCAGGGTAGGTTATGGTTTTTATGTTGGCATGAAATTCAGCTATTATAAATCTGAGCTATTCTCTCAGTAACCTTAATGCTTAGGCAAAGATGCTGACTGATCGATTGTATAATGATCTACTGCATTCATTCCCCATAATCCATTTGTTTTGCCTCTAAAATCAAAACCTTAAAAATATGCAGTAATAATTTTCATTAGTTGATGGAAAATTACAGCTATAGTATTTTTCTATGATCTGAAATTGGTTAAAATATAGACCAGAATATTATTAAAAATAATATATCTTAATCTGGAATACCTTTTATTCCTTTACTACCCAACAGCAGTGTCAACACATATTCAGGTTCTATAATATCTTTGAATAGTTACTTTCATAGAAGGGGATGTTAGGTTGAGAACACCGGAGTTTTATATTTGATGGGCTTTTTCATTCATTCAATCATTCATTTATTTACTTTAGTTCTTATCTAGTGAAATGCATATCTATCTATTGAGTTTTTACAATGTACTGCATTGGGATGTATTGCTAGTATAAAAGAAAAAAGTTTAATGTGGTAATGAAAGAGTAGAAATGTACACAGAATCAATGGTGTCCCCGAGGACACTGGCCAAAGGCTAGAATAAAGTATGCAGGACAAAGAAGAGTATAATATGGAACTTTCTATCATTTTGTTGCTTATAGTTGGTACAATCTTGTCTTACTGGACGAGCTATGAAGGCATCCTAAAGGATTGTAGTGAAGACAGAAGTTGTAAATGTATATCCTTAATGTGAAGAAAAGCAGAGGTTGGAGGGCGGGCATGTTTAGACATGTATGTAGACTGCTCCAATTTGGTCTGTGTGTATGCTTAACAGGATAGTAAACGTGCATGGGATAATTCCTACCAGCTTCTAGAGAATGTCACCTAGTCAGACATGTTAACTATTTGTAATCTTTTACTTATAAAACACAGCAAATGAAGGAAAGCTTTTCCTCTCGAACATACGTATGGCTTTGTAGTCCAAGTTGGCTTTGATGTTCTGACCATTCTCCACTAAATTCCTTAGTCCTGTGATTAAGGAATGTGCCAACTGTGGCTTGCACTTTTTTTTTTTTTCATTTCTATGTACGTATTGCCCAATTGAATAGAGGCTGTGTAAAGAATCAGCACAAACGTGACAAAATTATTATCTCTTCATTGAGTCTATTGGCTACTGGATGGCTCAAAATGCATTTTTCTCTTACCCATCTGAAATTTACTGGAAAAACAGAAAATGAGAGCATAATGAGCATAAGCACCACAAATGATGATGCGTTTGCAAACAATGTATAATATCATCATTCAGTGGGGACTATAGCCTCATATTACTCTAAGAAGTCAAACACATTTTCCTTTGTATCTAGCATCCTTTTCCCTTGCCTCATTTGCTTTCTCATCTTTACTTGTTCAAACTGTTTTGCGTCTTTTCTTCTCCCTCTCCTTGCTTGATCTACATATCTTCATTACTTTATTATAACATGAATAGTTATGCCTATCCACGCCTGTATCTAAAGAATTTGAAAGTTCTCACTCATAAAAGTCTTCAAATGCTAGTGATTGTACTTCTTTTAATGTCAGACCTTGTTTATTACCTAATGTTCTATGGTAAATATCTAACACTAAAGAATGTCCTAGGGTGGCGGGAGAGGTCAAGACTTTTACTGAGAAAGATGAAAATAACTATAGTGCAGTTTAGTTTCTTTAAGCCACAAAAGAAACACTTGTCTTGTCAAGTCATTATTCTTAAATTCTAAATGATGGATAAACCTCTTACTTCTGTCTCCCAGCTCAGGTTTCTCAGAAAAACAAAACTGTGGTGATACAGAAATAAGGTCTAAATATTTATAGAATATATCCTTTGAGAATTTTATACAATACAATGGATTTGACCCCACGCCCCCCTCCCTCCAGCTTCAAGTCCTCTCAAAGCCTTTACCACATTCCCCTCCCAACTTCACGCACTATTTTAAAACATACTGTATGTTCAATGTATTCAGTTCTATGGCAACAAAACTCTAGTTGTTAACTTGTCTTGCACATGCAATGCCCTGGGTGTGATTCTGAACACTACAAAGACAGAAATAAAAGGGAAACTCCAGGTGAGAACAGTTTCTTGGGGGAAGCTAAGTGGCAACGGTATTACTACAGCTTTTCCAATAACATTTGTGAAGATTGAAATACTGGGCTCCTTCTGATTGTATGCAGATAGACTCAAAATTGTTCCTGCAGAATTCAAACTTATTTTTCTACTTATAATGAAATAAATAGATTTTTTTTCCTGCTTTAATAGAATGTCTTTGATTTTTTTTCCCCCGCTTCATTCCTTATCTCAGGAAAAGGCTAGACATTATAGAAGAGAGAGACAGAAAATAAGACTGAAGAAAAGGTGAGATGAACCTTTACATGGGAAGTATTTCGGTTCAGTGAGAATTACAGTAATTGGACTCAGAAAACCTGGGCTTAAGCTTCTCTCACTGTGCAAGGCTGCCCAGGTTATTGGATGTTTCCTGTCTTGGTTTCCTTATATCCTCACATGGCAGTACTTAACAATCCCTGTCAGCAGGACTTGAATAAGCTATCATATACAGCCAGCTATCATAGCATTAGCTCAGTGCAGGCCATAAACAACTTTGATATTATTCTCTGCTTTTCAAATTTCTCAAAATAACACATGATCTATTCAGATTTTTTTTTTTAATATAAAACTCCATTTTCTAGAAATTTACTTTCAGATTGCCTGTGACAGCATCCTCACTGGTACTAGTTGTTATGGGACAACACATATTTTGGTGTCTCGGCTTTCATTTTGCCACTTTCTATCTGGATAAGATAAAATGAAACTGCCCCTACCAATTCAATGTCTCAGAAGTTCCAAAACCTTCTTCAATATTTCTAAAAAATTTATGGGGGAAATTTTCATGACTCCCTTGTCCTCTCAGCTCCTATTTCTATCAACATTATCTATATGCTTCCTTTCATCAATTTTGTCAACCATAACTTGGTTTTAAATATACATAACTTGGTGCTGAAGAGGTGGCTCAGCCTTTGCTGGTGGAGTACGGTTCCCGGCACCTAGGTTGGACAGCTCACAATCATCGGCGACTCCAGCTGCCAGGGAGCCAATACCCTCTTCTAGCCTCTGAGGGCACCTCTACATGTGCCATACTCACAGAGAGACACACCCATAAAATGTCTTTCTTTTTTACATTGTATAATTATTACAAGAAAATGACATATTTTTGGTGAAAAACTCCAAGGTTAGACACAAATTAACATATGCTACATCCACTGGGACTTTCCCCTCTCCCTTTCCTAGCCCTGCCTCCCTGTGACTATACAACTTTGTATCACAACCTGACATCCAAGAAGTAAACTTGCAGAATATCTATTTATCCTGCTAGCCTCAAAAGCAGAGTAATATATAATCCTGCCTCAGAAAGCGTATGTGTGTAGGAAAAGTGAAGGGGAGAGGAAGAACTATTTGAAGGATATTAATATCAAAGACTTAATTTGGTCGTTTTGCAGGGTTGAGTTAATGGATTAAACTTGTGGCTGTTTCATGTAGTTTTGTCAGAAAGTGATGTGTCAGAATTTTTACATCTTTTAAGCTGACGGGAAGCATCAATCATAGGTAAAAATTCTCCTGCTGATCGCTCTCTTTTCTCTCGTTATCAGAAAAGAGGAATTTATATGTGATTTTTCAACAGAAATAGGAATAGAAGAAAGACAGTTCATTTCAAAGACACTTTAAAGTGCCCGGATTTCTATTTAACTTTGAAAACAAACTTAAACTGATATTCTGAATTCTATTAGCGATCATGACCGCACCGGCCCCCATTATCAGTCCTTACACCTTGACTTGGATCTAATGGGAAACCTTCCAAAGTGCAATGCTGTGGTTATTTGAGACTCATCTCTGCAGATTCTAGGAGAGAGAAGGAAGTTAACATTCTGCACAGTTACCAGGTGCTCAGCACTATTCTAATTGGCTCTTTGCATCACAGTTTATCTCATATATAGTCCTCATGGTAACCGTTTGCAGAAACTGTTGCATTTCCCATTTAACAAATGAGGTTACTGAAGCTCAAAGAAAGTAAGTGACTAGCCCAAGGTTATTAAGCTAATAATAGTGGATTCAGGTATCATGCTTCAATCTTTCAAAGCTTTAACTCCAGCATAATCTAGTCATAGTTAGGAATGCCTTTCTTAAAACTGTAAATAAAACCAGCTTGAATTTATATCAGAATTTACAAGTTATCACTTAAGAGAAAAGAAAAAATGGAAAAGGAAAATATGCACATCATGAGAGGAGACCCTATTAGTGTAATCTAATGCAAAATGACTCAGACTAAAATTCATAATAACCTTTCCCTTTAGTCTCCACTGCCTCACTAATAGCACCATGGCCTGGCTACCTATTGAAGCGTCAGTTTTTTCATGTGCAAAATGAAGATGTTGAACTGAATGATCTTTTACAGTCTTTTCTGTGCAAAAATATTCTTTGTTTCTAAATAGGAAATAGTTGAATAATTTACATTTGTCAAATTTATATTACTAATAAAATTAAAGGTAAGCAGAAGTAAAAAGAGACAGACATGGAAAAAAGAACCAAATGCTAATCATGTATCCATATTCTATTTAAGTTTATACTTTCATTGAATACCAATAATAAACCTGCTACATTGTTATTAACCCCAATTTCATTGAACAGAGTGACTCAGAGAAGTGAAGCAGTTCACCCAACTTCACTATCTAAATAGTATCTAAAGAGTCTATCTGTAGAAAAAGTATTTTAATCACTATAAAAATAAATACACTGATCCAAATATCTCTAGTTATTTGTACTAGACACAGTCAGTCACAGAGTTAGATAAATATGGACCATAGCACAAATAAAACTTGTGTTGCATACTATTGACATATAGTCTATTCATGAAGAAATAATGTATGTAATATATATATATATATATATATATACATTATGATCATATTATAATATATATAATATATATATAATATATATAATATATATAATATATATAATGATCATAGATGTTAGGACATCTACAGAAGCTTAGTTAGTATATATGACAGTGAGGCCATGGTCCTGAAGAAAACTGATGCTTCCTCTTCCAATAGTCATCAGTTACTATCTAGAAATGGGGGTCTTATAAGCCCCTCTCCTATACATAGCAGAATGTTGACGGATTGACCTTGTGCAGGTTTTCTACAGGCAGTTATGGCTGCTGCTGTGTGTTCATGAGTACAATAACCCCCTTGTGTCCAGGAGTCTTCTCTGACCTCTGTCTCATCATCTTCGTACCTTCTCTTTCACGATGTTCCTTGAGACTTGAGGAAGGGGGTGTAGAGATGCTCATTTGGGTCTGAGTATTCTACCTAAGTGTTCCTCTGTGCTCTGATTAGTTGTGAGTCTTTGTTAACCACTGTCTATCACAATAAAAGGCTTATCAGATGAGGGGTGGGGGGATGCGCTAATCTGTGGACACAGGGTTAAACACTCAGAGAACAGTTTGAGGATCTATCCATTTATCTATGAAGTAACAGCAGTAGGTTCTCCTCTAAGGTACATAACCTTCCCATCCAGGAGTTCTTGGTCAGGTTCACAATACTATCCATGACTTCTTGGGTTCTTTAGGTAGAGCAGGGACTATATTCAATAAGAAATCTGTAAACATTTATGCTATTATTGCATGATTGGGCATGTTTTGCCAAGGTAAACATTATTGTAGCTCACACGTATCTTCCTTAGTAGCCCAGATAGCACCTTCAATCATTATAAAGGCTAGACAGCAAGAAGGTCAGTACAAGCTTGACTACTTCATTTCCTGTGGCTAGATATGTGTTGCCTTCAGGAATAGAGTTTTATCATCTAGTTATTTATTGCCAATGACCAAGAGAAATGCTGACAGTCTGTATTATAGTTTTTAAGGGGTCTCTTTGACTCCCTTACCAACAACTCTAAAAAAAGTTTCCTGTCTTTGACACCAGGCTTTTGTTTGTTAGCCTATGGATTCTCAAAGGAGCATTATCTTCGGTATACTATATTTCCCAATATTTACAAGTTCTAAAATCTTAGTATTCTAACTGCTAGACCATTTTAAAAATCTTTAATATCTGTAAAAATTATAGCAAAATTAGTCTACCTTGAAATGCTATGAAGAAAAAATAATTATGCCTTGCAATTTAAACATGGATTTCTGTTGAAGTGGGTAGGCCAAACTTTCCAGACCAAGCAAAAGAATTGTATGTTCTCCTTAAGAAAACTGAGAAGGACACGTGAGTTGAGTGATCCAGTTTGGAATGAATATGAAACCTCATTTGAGCTGTAGTAAGAAGAATAGATGGTCGTGGCACCAGGGAACATAGTTGAACTTTGTAGCATCACATTGTGGTGAAACAGGTTACAGAAAAGTTCTGTCTACTAGGATGGTATGCCTAGGGATGGGGTGAGGTGGATTGGCTTGACAAATACATAAGAGATGAAACTGGCAGGACTTGGATGTAGTTAGTGAGGAAGGAAATATACTAGGGATAAATTTGGTTTCTCTCACATTTAATTGGATGGTAGAACTGTAAATGGGCTAGATTGGGGCATTGAGAGTAAATATATGACAGAGTGTAATGTTCAGCTAAATTTTCTTCTTTAGATTGTTTCCTGAAGGACCATTTTGTTAATGCTTTGACATTCTTTAAAAACAAACAAACTAACAATCAAATAAACATCTCCTAGAAGGAGAACGAGTAATAAAAATAATAATGTATGTTTGAGAGTAAAAGTCCCTTGATCACTTCTTGATATTTCCTACTTGATTCCATAGTTGTACTCTCCCCTTAATAACCTTGTCACAAAATTTGAAATTTCATTTATTGTGGCTAACAGCTGGCATTTTGAGAAATGCCTTTGGCTTGATTAAGAACTTTTCTTTGATATAATTATTTGCTCAAAATGAGGTAGGTTAGGTATTTTGTTGTGATATCATGTTTGAAATTGATGGTATTCACTCTTCTGTTTCCAAATGGTTCATAAGATGTGTTCTGCTTCAGTAGGTCTGTCTTTCTACCTCTTTGATACCTTCTGGGCAAAATACTTAACATGTTTTCAATGGGTTTTGGATAGTATTGCTAAAGTAATGATATCTCATATGTAAAATGCCAGTACATATCATTTTATATGTCAAGAAATAACTAGTGAGAGGGTATTCATTTGTTTCTGAAATGGTAGCGCATCATCTCACAGCTATCTCCATTTGAAATTGAGAGTTCATCAGGTTGATTAAACCTATTATGAAAAACACACAAAATCCCCTTTTTTACCTGCAGAGTATCTTCAACACAGTGACTTTGGATACATTTTACTTCATGTTAGTCTTTGTGATATGCATGTGAAATGTCCCAAAGGGCCCATGTGTTTGGATATTTTATTCTTAGTTGGTGAGAATATAGAATTGTGGTAGGTATGGATGAACTGCAGGTTGCAGGGCCTTGAGAGTTATAATCAGGTCCTATGTCTTCTCTTGGCTTTCTGCTTCCTGGTAGGGGTAGGTGTGCGGAAATTGGCTTCAATGTCCTGCTGTTCAAGACCAAGTTAGTTCCAACCGCTACCTTACCTATGGTGATGGACTCTGTTCTCTTAAACTGTGGGCCAATACAATCCTTTCTTCCTAAAGCTTATTTAGACAGGTCATTTGATTACAGCAAAAAGTAATTACCATAATAGGGTTCACACTATGTGCCTTTCAGATATTATACCATCACTCCCCAATAAGATTTCTGTGAGATAGATATTGTTCTAACCATGAGAAACAGGAGGCAAAATGCCACAGGTTATAAATAACACAGCTTCGATGTCTGTACATAACAGAAACATTTGTGCAAGAGTCAACAATTGAAAGGATGGTGAAAAGAGAAGAAAGGCAAAAAAAAAAAAATGTTCCCTCAGTTATTTCTGAATACGACTGACACAGTGCTTTCTCATATAAATTCGTGCCAGAAATCATGGCTTCTGATGTATCCAGTCACCTGTCCTTCTGTTACTCTGTACTTATCAGAAGAACCTACCCCATAACTGATGAAAGACATGGAAAAAAAGAAGGCAGAGCTATTCTGTTAAACAATGATGCAGCCAAGTAAATCCATAGAAGAATCCATAGTAACATAGAAATGACCCACATACAAGGATGCTATGGGGACCCAAAAATAGGTTTAGAACTTCTGTTGTAACCAGAACTTCTCCCTGCTACAGTCTGCACCCAAGAGCCACCAAGCTCTGTAAGAACTTCAGTCTCATCTAACAACTCACATCCCAAAGGTTCTTGAACATTCAGTTAAGAGCTGAGGGACTGTTCGTTCACTTTATTCAAGGCAGAGAACAGGAGCAAGACCAATGGATAGCAGTTTCAAGCTAAAATTAAACGTAAGCTGTGGCTAGTTAGAAAAATCTAAATAAACACTAGCTAAAGAGAGACAAAGGGGTTTCATTTTCAAACCTGGGACAAAAGACTGAGGTGCCTATTTAACATATCCAAGCAGATGCTGGCTGCCAGGTTCTCCCTGTATCCCTTAGTCCTTTCCTGTTACAGGGCCCTGCTGGTTGGCATACCCCTTCTCTTATTCTGAGCTCTCCATCTAAGGGGGCCGGGTTGCTCTTTCCTATATAATCTACCCATTTTGGTTGCCTTCTCTTTTTGTGAGTCCGAGTCTCCTGGCTGCTGTACCTGGTTTCTCTCTCTCCCTTCTCCTTTCCTCTCCCCATCTCCCCATGTGGTTCAGGATTATGTTCACTCTGGACTCTCCCAGGTGTTCCTGTTCTCTCTCACACATCTATAATAAATCTTTTCTGCTACCATATATAGGAACAGACATGTTTCCTGTCCTATTTATTTACTTTTTCACTCATCTGGTGCTGAAACCTGGGACCAGTCATCTCTTTCCTTTCCTTTCCCCTCCTCTCCTTTCCCCTCCTCTCCTCTCCTCTCCTCTCCTCTCCTCTCCTCTCCTCTCCTCT
>NC_034595.1:45343054-45348921 GCF_900095145.1 Mus pahari | reverse complement strand
TCTCTCTCTCTCTCTCTCTCTCTCTCTTTTTATTTCACTGAGGGTATAGGGAAAAAACACCCGGGTCTTACCTGGGTACTGTTCCAGTCTTAGGTTTTATAATCACCAAACTAAATATTTAACATTTTGTGATTAGCCCTTGTTGATTCTCAGACTTGGGACTCATGTATTTCTCAAAATATCACTGATATTCTACTTTGGGAGGTATGAGGAATGACCTACAAATCTGTGCTTTTAACCAAATCTCTCATGTAAGCCTGATTCACACTCAGGTTTAAACTTGGTTATCTGCTGAACATTTTCATTGAGGAAAAAAACTACATCTTAAAAATATAAAGTTTAACTTTAAAAAAAAAATAAAGAAAAGAAAGAATTGAAGGAAGGAAGGCAGAAAGAAGAAAAGAAATAAGAAAAGAAAGCAAAGAAAACAGGAAAATACATGTTTGGATAAGAAATCAAACTATAAATGGCCACCGATGACATGAGCTGAGTCTGTTCTCCTTCACAGTTTGAGATAGAATGAAACCATTTATGGCCTTCTGGGCCTCTGTTTTTCTATATTTTTGCTATTCTAGCTGCCAATCTGGAAGATACACTGCCTTCTGGAAGTTAAAATTTACAAGTAGATCTGAAAATGGTGGTGGTGGTGGGAATCTGGTGGGCACTGGAAGCAGTTTATAAAGTGCCTCAGGCTCTTACCTTTCAGGAGGTCATTCGCCCAGGAACACTTCATTTTTATGTTCACCCTGGGATATTGAGATCTGACCCCTGTGCCTGCCAGCTTCTCTCCTAGTGCCACTGTGGGGTGCCTTAAAAGAAAAAATGCTTATGTAAAGAAGACAAGTGTGGGAAGGCAGACTTTGGCTCTAACAGACCAAGGAGCTCAGTGATTCCACCCACAGCTACTTTCCCAGAAAAAATTCCCCAGAGACAGACAAACTTCTAGCAAGATGTCTGGCGTGCTACAACTATTTCCCAGTCCTCTCTGATGCGTCGATTTCCTCCTGATAGCTTAATTTTATTAGATCATAGGAACCCAATGTGCAACTGTGAAAACCCTTATAGGGAAAGAGAAACTTTCAAAGCAGCTGTTTAATGTAGTTTTCTTTTTTGCCTGTTCTTCTTCTTTTTTATTTTTTTTTAAAAGGAACCCATGTAGGTGGGGAGAAAATTAAATCTAAAACCTTACAAAATAAAATCTACTAATGCCGACTAGCCCTCCTTTTCCCTGCATAAGTTAGATATTCATGAATTCTGCCACTGTGGTACTACATGCTAGATGGACTAAAAAACTCTTATGCTGAACAGAAGTCATTTAAAAGTGTTCCCTTACAGAGAAGCGTTGGGATTCACAGGTCCAGGCACTGGCTCTCCAAGGTGCAGGATGCAGGGAGAAGAAACAATGGTTCTCTCTTTCTGTGATGCCATTCAGAACAGGACTCCTTGACTATCAGCTAGCTGCTCTAAGGGTCAAAGAGACTAGGAAGTCCTGACAAGAGGAAAAGCCATGAAAAGAGACCAGTCACTCAGGACCAGATCAACAGAAATGCTCTGTGATTCAAATCAGTGAAACACTTGCTGAACTGGAGAGCAGATAAGACAGCTTGAGGCAGAAGGATAACTCAGACTTGTCACTTCAAAGGACAGCTCAGCATGCAGTGGGTGATGGGCCAACCTGATATGTTTGCCACCAAGAATCTGTGCTGTTGTCTGTGCATGTGCTGTCTCTGATTCACCTACTCATTCAGTATTTTGGTGTCCACAGTGATCTGGGCATCAAGAACTGAAAACACAAGAACATGTGCTTGAATTGTGGTTGCTGGACCTAGCAGAACTGTCACATTTACACAGGTGACAGACGGACGTATTTCCGGTGAACTTAATACACATTTTTCCTCATGTTAACCTCATATAAGGTTGACAAACCAGGAAAGAGTCCAGGCTAACCAGGTAATTTCTATACTTACACATGGGCAAAAGCGAGTTCCAAGAACCCATTTTCTATAAAGGAGCCTTGAAAGGTATCAATCATAAGTGTTAGTGGAAAGCTATTTACGAAGCAGCAATAATATTCAAATCTCCTCCTTTGCATCCTTCAGCTAAGGCATAGCCTCTCTTCCTCTGGGTAGAATAAATAAGCGGATCATGCCTTAGTAAAGATAGCAGAAGATGTCTCGTCTTTAAAACAGGAGCAGTGAGGAACATAGTTAGCCTCACTGAAGCGTGAGTTCCTTCACAATTATGTTCCGCAGGCTGAGGCTCTTTCATGCTGTCTTACTCTGTCAGCTCCAGGGACATGCCTTTCTGAGTATATTTTTTTTTTCCATACAGACATTGGAAGAAAGTTACAGACTTTACTCAACAACCTGAAGAAATAAATACACAATTCTGTACTCCTAAGAAACTATCAAGAGGCTGGAAAGAGTTCAGTTAAGAGCACTTGCTGTTATATCTCAAGGCTGGAGTGGAGTTCCCAGCACCCGTATCTAATAGTTCCCAACTGCTTAACTCTAGCTGCAGGGAATTCAACACCCTCTTCTGACTTGTATGGATCCCTGAAGGCATGCACACACATATATTTATTTCTTTTAAGTGAAAAACAAATCTAACAAACAATTGACTCAACATGCAATATCAGAGACTGCCCCACCCGGGGATCCCTCCCCAAAACAACCACCAAACTATGGCATATGCCAGCAAGATTTTGAGGACAGGACCCTGATATAGCTGTCTCTTGTGAAGCTATGCCAGTGCCTGGCAAATACAGAAGTAGATGCTCACAGTCACCTATTGGATAGAACACAGGGCCCCCCATGAAGGAGCTACAAAAGTACCCAAGGAGCTAAAGGGGTCTGCAACCCTATAGGAGGAACAACAATATGAACTGACCTATACCCCCCAAAGCTGTGTTTCTAGTTGCATATGTAGCCAAGGATAGCCTAGTTGGGCATCAATGAGAGGCGAGGTCCTTGGTCTTGCGAAGATTATATGCCTGTCTTAGTCAGTGTTTCTATTCCTGCACAAACATCATGACCAAGAAGCAGTTGGGGAGGAAAGAGTTTATTCAGCTCACATTTCCATACTGCTGTTGATCACCAAAGGATGCAGGACTGGAACTCAAGCAGGTCAGGGAGCAGGAGCTGATGCAGAGGCCATGGAGGGATGTTCTTTACTGACTTGCTTCCCCTGGCTTGCTCAGCCTGCTCTCTTATAGAACCCAAGACTACCAGCCCAGAGATGGCACCACCCACAGGGGACCTCCCCCTGCCCTTGATCACTAATTGAGAAAATGCCTTACAGCTGGATCTCATGGAGGCATTTCCCCAACTGAAGCTCCTTTCTCTGTGATAACTCCAGCTGTGTCAAGTTGACACAAAACTAGCCAGTACAATGCCCCAGTACAGGGGAATGCCAGAGCCAGGAAGCAGGAGTGGGTGGGTTGTAGAGCAGGGCAGGGGGAGGGTATAGGGGACTTTCAGAGATGAAGCTAGGAAAGGGGATAGCATTTAAAATGTAAATGAAGAAAATATCCAATAAAAAAAAAAAAAGGCTATCACCCATAATCCTTACAAACAGCATTAGATGCCAAAAAGTTGTTTTTTCCTACACTCCTCTTTGCATGTGTGTGAGTCCCTAAAGGGATCTGTGAAAATTTGGCCAAAATCTTTATTATTAAAAGGACTATTGTAGAAAACTATAAGCAACATCTTGAAATAAACAGCATATGTGGATGCAAAATGACTAAACTAAATCCATTCCTTAAAAACTGGCAGTGGAGGAGGGTGGAGGGCACCTCAGCTGGTGCAGAGAGCAGCCGGAAATGAGGTTCTAGATTGCACTATGCAGCACGGTGGGCCCTAGTCACATGCAGCTATTTCAATTTGAATTAAACTACAGGTTCTTCAGTCCCATAGACTACTAGGCACCTGTGGCAAGGGGCTGCCATTAGTGCAGTGAGAGCAAATTGAGGGCTGCCATGCTCCTGCTTTGATGATAATGGACTGAACCTCTGAACCTGGAAGCCAGCCCCAGTTAAATCTTGTCCTTTATAAGACTTGTCTTGGTCATGGTGTCTGTTCACAGAAGTAAAACCCTAACTAAGACACACACACACACACACACACACACACACACACACACACACCTACTTTTAGATATAAATAATATGTGGAAGTTAGAGGACAGCATGGGGGTTAAATTTCTCCTTCCCTCATATGGATTCAGGAGGGTAAACTTAGGTTATCAAACTTGGTGGCAAGTCAAGTTATCAAACACACAATTTTAAAATATAGAAGAAAATAGTTGAAGATGACATAGCAGAAAGGTATTACATACCTCCACTAAAACATCAGAAATATTATTAATATTAACAAAAAATTCAGGGCCAGTTATTGATTTTATTAAAGAGCATAGAACATCTGCAAGTCATATTAGCATTCAGGTTCTAGACATTGTTATTTCAAAACTGTAAAATGTGTCATTAGTTCCATTAGAAAGTGTCTATTCTACGTTTCACTAATTTATGAAGGTCACATTTTTTAAGTATTTATTGAGAACGGTGTCTCTAGGCTGTAAAGAGACAGGAAACATGTTATATGTTCATCACTGAAGACAAATAGAGGAAATGCTTTCTCATTAAGGAAGTGTGTGTGTGTGTGTGTGTGTGTGTGTGTGTGTGTGCGTGTGTGTAAGGAAGTAGAGGAGAAGTGAACTATTTGGTGGTAAAGCAAAAAGGAATGAGCCAGCATGATTCTTAGTTGCTGTGCTATTAATCTGTACTGTGCTATTTAATCATTCTCACTGTCTTGAGAGGAAGCTGCGATTTCTTTGAATGTCAAATGAAGTTGAAGCTGTATCTAATAAAGTGGTAGTGGGAGACTGATTCTACCAAGCCAGCTGTTAGTGCACTGGAATTGTCTTTCAAACTATTACAACTTATTTATATTACTTAGAACAGCATTTATTCAACAAAAATTCATGAGCATTTACCAAGTGCTCAGAACCATTCTGAAGCTGCAAATCAAAAAGCACACTAAATAGCCATTCTCATACTGCAATAGGAGAAATGCAATAACAGCAGAGAGATACTGTGCCCAGTGGTGATAGATAACATGCTGCTGGAAAGGAAAGAACAGCAGAGGGCTTGCCTAGAGTTAGGGGAACAACGGCAAATTCCACCAATAGCATAGTGGAGCAAGTCTTCATAAACACACTTTGCATTTCATAGTTGATTCAAAGTATTATTGGCTTCCCTCTGACATTTGTAGCTTGGACAATATGTCTACTTTCTGCTTTCCATTAGAGTAAACAACACTAATGTGGCAAAATCTGCTCATAAAATAAACCTTGTTTGAGCTCTTCCTACGACTTCTTGAGTTGTATTAATAAAACCTTTAGGTAGCAGTTCACAGAATTATGCTAATCATCGACCCTGTCTCTTGCTTTTCTAACACTATAGAGACTTCCATAAAAGCTATGTGATCCTGATGCCTTCTGCAAACACTGTTGATACTCCAGCCCTTTAGGACAGTCCCAGATCAATTATTAAACATGTCTCTGAGACTTCCCATTTTCCTGGAAAGATACAAGGGCATCTATGAACAGAGTGTCAAAGAAAGACTCCAAGGTAACTTGCAAGGTAACTTGCCTCAGGGTAGAAATGTGAGTTCACTCCAGACAGGTGTGTCCTTATCTACATGTGGAATCAGAGTGCCCTGGGTTGTGACTGGCTGCCCAATTGTTAGCTTTATCCCACTATCTCTGCTATTTTTTTTTTATTATTATTATTTTCTTTATTTACATTTCAAATGCTATCCCGAAAGATTCCCATACCCCTCCCCCCACCTCTGTTCCCCTACCCACCCACT
>NC_034595.1:45339634-45343043 GCF_900095145.1 Mus pahari | reverse complement strand
CCAGCTGCGGGTCCCCTCTCCAGTCCGCTCTCTCCCCGGCAGTGCACCCTATCTCTGCTATTTAACTATAATTTGAATGCACAAGGTTTTTAAGCCATATAAGTAAACCATTTCTATTCAAAGAAGACCTATCTGTTCAACAAAATTTAGCACCAAGGATGTACTGTAGTTGTCCCAGGACTCAGTGCTTTTAAGTCTACCAAAAGTAGATAAATTGATTGACATAACGCGTTTGTGGAGATAAAAGCCATACAACCCCAGAGAGTTTTTGGACACACAGATGGCCTTGTATACAGAATGATACTTGTAATAAGAATTTGGAATTCTGTACTGGTGGGGGGAAGTTAAGGCAGACATTAATTGTGAAACTTGAACTAAGACCTACTGAAAACGAAGCACTTGAGTTAAGGAAGCTATTCCCAGTATGGCAAGTGTCATCCAGGAAGCCTGGACTTCTATGCACACATGGGACAAAGAATAAATGCCAGCCTGGCTAGGTCAGGTAGCTCCGTGTGTTGGGAGGAGCGAGGTCAGGCAGACAGTTGAGACTGTTAACGGAAACAGCTGTCTACCTTTGAATTTGAGACTCATTCAGAAAAATGGGAACATGAAACCATTTCAGAAAACATTCATCATGACTGGTATCGTGCATAGGTCATCCTATCAAAACCACACTCTTTGATCCATGCAGCCACTAGGACCTATGTATGACACTGAATCTTGTGACAACAGCTTCAACTCCTGTGGTCCTAACAGAATTAGCTCATCCCTCCATCCCAATAGACCAGTTATGAGAGGAGTGTCGGTAGGGCCAGAGGCTCTTCTGAGAAGGTTTATGAGTCATGGTGCTTTAGGTAGGTGACTCTTGGGTGACTAACACACCCATATTCAGAATTAAGCAGAAGTCTGACTCGGGTTTAAGGCAAAGGAGACAGACAGAAACCTAAAGCAGGAATGCCAGGATTCTATTCTGCTTTTCGGGGCCTTCTGGGGCTAAGGAAGGAATCGGCGCTCTTTAGCAAAAGCAGTTCCTAAGTACTTGTTACAAAACCGGAAAGCCCTGGTAAGGTGGACGTAATTGCCTATTTCACATGGGAATAAATCAGTCTGGTCTTTCCCCTCCTCCTCTCTGGTTTTGGCTCAAATAGGGCCTTTATTGCTGCAGCAGTACTTCACCTTCAATGAAGGGAAGCATTAGGTCACAAGCATGCAAACCACACCGCACTTCTTTTTGCCAATGACCTTTGTTATAAAATTTCCTGTTCAAAGACCACTTTTCTTCCCTTTCCCCGTCTACTTCTGATGTCCTTTTTGTTTCTTTTCTCCAAAACGAACCTGCACAGAAATGAAAAGTAATCATCAATCTTACCAGACCCAACCCCACCCACAGGTCCTGATTCTGGGGTTGAATGTTCTCCTGCCTTAAGAGAAGAATGGAAGAGTATTACGAGAAATGAGAAAAATGAATTTATTTACAGTTTTTACCAAAAATCGGGATAGAGACATTTTCTACCTTCTTCTGTCTTGCCCACCATACTGTCACATATTACAGAAAAGACAAGCAAAACCAGAGAATATGGATTCATAGAAGGCAGGACCCTCAGCTTCTGGGCCCATGCTAGTGGCCCATTCTTACTTACTGCATAGAAGAATCATGATTTTAGTTCCCCAACAGCTCTTCCACTTTACAGAGATACTAAGCGTCTTCTATTCCATTTGTAGTTCCTTTGAGCCTTTTGGGTCACTCTGAAACTTGAGGGAAAGGCACCTTGGAGAAGAGATGGGAAATGAGTTGGTTGCCCTGTGACCCATTCCCTTCCTAGCCTGCAGGTACTTCAGGCTTCTGTAATAAATTTGGCAATGAAGTACAGGGAAGGCATATTTTTTCCCCACCTCCCTGATTCCCTGGAAATCTCTGTCTGAAGCTAGGCTTTTAGCCATTAATAGCATGTTATAGTTGGCTTCAGAAGCCACCAGATAAAAAGCAGATTCTGCATTTCATTGCTTTTTCTAGCAAACCCTCTCCTTTTCCTCATTATTCCTCTACAAACTTGTGTTAAATTATAAGGACAGCACTTGCCTATGTTTTTAATTCAAATGTTGTATTAACACATTGGAACCCTGTTTGGGGATCTTAATGAAGCAGATAATTCAAACAAATCATCTCTACTTCAAAATTCACAAATTCTGCCTCATTGTTCAGGGAATTTCTAAACCATTATCCCTGGGCAGTCTACAGGGCTTCATTTCAGTACCAGAACATCTGTACAAGTGCTTTTGTGTGATTCTTCCCTTTAATTTATATAGTCTCTCTCTCTCTCTCTCTCTCTCTCTCTCTCTCTCTCTCTCTCTCTCTTTCTCTCTCTGAATGCTAAAATCCAGGATTCTAAAAATACAGATGTTAACAAGACAGTTTGAAGCTAGCCTCTAATATCTGTCCTGGGCTTGAGCCGAATCCTGAATCTCTGTGTAAGGTGAAAAAGAGAAAGCATAGGATTCCTTTCTCCCTCAGATGGAGGGGTGGGTCCTAATGTTCATTGCTGCTGATGTAGAACTCAGCCTAAATGATATAGGACGTGAGGGGGCGGCAGCCAGTACAAAACAGTGAAATAAATTACCATATATATCATGTTCTGGTGGGTAAGATAGAAGTGATGTGTGTAATGAATCAAAGCCGGAAGCAGCTCTGGCGCGTGGCGATAGTGAGGGAGACAGAGTTCCTGGGCTGAGATTCAGCTTCGGAGGGCTCTGCATGAGCAATGTGTGAGTAAGCAGAAACCACTCACGGTAATGTGACAAGGGAGGACATTTGTGAGGGCACAGGAGACCTTACGTTATTGTAGTGGGGATCTGTTATTTCGCCAGCCCAGCACTCTGATATTCCAGTGGGGATCGTCTCCCCTGATCCAGGCAGCCTTGGATATACTCACTTAAGGACCCCCTTTGTCTCTGCTGAGCTGTGGAGAGGACACATAATCCAGGGTGAACCAGACTTCCTCTCTTCCAGAATCTGAATTGAGCAGAGGGATACTGCCTTGGAAGCATGGCGTACCTACCGCATCCTGGCAGAGCATTGAAAAGATGCCCCACGTGTCAGCCCGGCTCCTCTTTGAGCCATGACCATTCTGGCTTTCTATTATGAAGATTACCATGTACATCTAAAAGAGATGTTTTAAAAATGTTTTTTTTTTCTCTTTAGTTGTCTGGGATCAGTTTCTTTGACTTGTATGAGAATATTTCATTTATTGAAAATTTCAGTCCTTGGGCTGAGCATGCTGGTATAGTGGGCAACTATTCAGTTAGCTTCCAGATTATCATCATAATTCCCATGCAGTTAGATGGGAAGAGAAAGACAGAGAGACAGAGAGACAAAGGGAGGAGAGAGGAGAGGAGAGGAGAGGAGAGGAGA
>NC_034595.1:45332203-45339549 GCF_900095145.1 Mus pahari | reverse complement strand
GAGAGGAGAGGAGAGGAGAGGAGAGGAGAGAGAGAAAGAGAGAGAGACAGACAGACAGACAGCGAGAGACAGAGAGAGAGAACACAAAATGAAAGGAGAGGGAGGGGTTAGGTTAGAATTGGGATCGTGTTCTAAGGGCTTCAACAAGGGAAGAACGCAACACCAACTATGGATACCACAGCACATTTCAGAAGCGACTTACAGGGAGAGTTTGGAGTCTCCTCTGACTCAGCTTCCTCACGTGTCAAGCAGGGGTGACCATTATTTAGTCTTAGAAGTGACAGGTCAGATAACACTGGGATGAGCCTTGGTACATCGAGGAACCTTATTAACTACTGATGCTCTTTTCCCTCTGAGTCCTCTTTGTCTCCCTTGTGTGGGTCTAATAAGGCTAGCAGATTAGACAGTACACTGAAATGAGATACATTCGTCTCAGGGTTTTTCCACAAAGTGACTTTGCACAGAGATGGTAATGGACGTGTCTAGGGGCAGGTGTGTGTTTCTTCTTTTGGGAAATTTTCCTTTGCATGAATTATTTTGTTTGCAGCAAGCAGGAGAAAAGCCTTCAGAAATTCACTGACTTAAAGATGATGGCAGCACAATCCATTCATGGAGTTCACGGGCCAGGCCTGACTGGAGAGTGGGTACAAATTATATCTCATTTACACTGCTCCATCTCATTAACTCTAAAACTCCAGTTGCTAATGAACAATTAATCCCCTACTCATGTTTTCTTCCAGGGCCCAGTGAGAGCTTAGCCATGCTCCCCCTCAAGTCTTCCACGAACTGCACCCATTGTTGTCCTCGAGTTTCAGGGTCCCCCGTGGTGGACTCTGACACTATTAATTTAACATGCCAAGAACGTCTTTCCCTCACTCCTGTCCATGCCCACTCCTGTTAAACTCAAGCTTTATCACTTAGCTTGTGTGCTCCAAAGCAATCTCACTTACCACAGTCACCTGCATCTGTCCCTTTATGGACCTTTTTGATGCTCAAGGCTAGTCAGTCTGAACTAAGGATGAGAATATGAATCAACAGAGGTCGTGCTGTCACTTGTAATATCCATACACTTTTATACTTATGGATCCTTTGTACAATTTCTTCATTCTTATCACTAAATGTATAATGTGTGTGTGTGTGTGTGTGTGTGTGTGTGTGTGTGTGTGTGTGTGTGTGTGTGTAAAGCGAGGGGATACTTAGCAAGACAGTGTTCTTTACTGACATATTCTACATTTCAGAGATATCCTCTTAAGACTCAAATGCTGGATCATTTATAATGACAAGTGCCATATTTTTAGGGAAAGTTAAATCAGTGAATATTGTCTCAAGTGACTTATCTATCGTTCCTTCAACCTTGATTTGACTGAAATTCTATACTATAATCAAAGTGAGCTATTACAACTATAATCCTTTAATGAGTCAAGAAAGTATTGATAGCATGTTTTTCTTTCTTTAGCAGAAAGATTGGCTGATATCAATATACCATAATCTTTATGAACAGAGAGGAGAAGTTAAAAGCAAGGTTTCCCAGAATGTTACTCAAAAGAGACATTCTTTTGAACATAAAAGTGTGACGGGAATGTAGCTGTTCTGATTAACTCACTCCAAAATAATTTCTTCAATTAGATATTGAAAAACACATTCTGTAAAATGAGAGCTAAGTGACAGGGAGATGGCTCAGATGGTAAAGGTATGAGCGCTGCCAGACCAGTAACCTGAGTTCCATGACCAGAGACTCCATAAAAAGCTGCATGTGGTGCATCCTGTCGGTAATCTCAGCCCTCCTACCCCAAGATGGAAATGGGAGACAGGTAGGTGAGTTGTCCAGAAGTTCTAGGGCCATTTGGCATGGAGGAAGCTTCACAGTGGCAGAAACCAGAGACCCTGACTCACCAGGGAGAAAGCTGGAGCCAATTCCCAAAAGCTATCCTCTGACCTGCAAATCCAGGGCATGGTGGCATACACGCGAACACACACACACACACCCCACAGACACGGACATAGAAACAGACACATAGACACACACACACACACACACACACACACACACACACCACAGACACGGACACATAGACACGGACACACACACACACCCACCCCACAGACACAGACAACCCCCCCACAGACACAGACACATAGACCCCCCCCCAGAGAGAGAGAGAGAGACATACACATCCCACACACACAGATACAGACACAGACACAGACACACACACCCCACAGACACACACACACAAATACACATATTCACACCGATTCTATTTAAAAAAAATAAACAAACTATAAACTCTCTACCATTATTTAAATTTTTTAATCATACCCGTTGGCATTTCTTGTAATTTGGTTGATTTAAGACAGCTTCTGACCCTTGCTAAATCTCAGGCAAGCATAATGAAATAATCTGTCAGATGTTGTAAATCCATTAAGATTATTCAATAATGCCAATGGTCCTCGCTGGGAGGAAGCTTGGTTTTTTTATTCTGATATTAGAAAAGGATGTTCGGCAAATCAAGCTTCTCACCCCCATCCCATGTTCTTTAATTTGGCTTCTTTATGTACTCATTCTGTCTTGGTTCTGAAAAACAGTGAATTGTTTTAAGAAAAACCTGATGCGATCTTTTCTTTCGTTTAAATGTTCTTGCATTTCCTCCAGTGTCTTTCTTTCCTAGGAATAACTATGAAATTAGATTAATTTGACATAGATACTTTTCAGAGCGAGGAACAGAAAATAGCCTACAGTTACTGTCTTTGTCACCCTACTGGGATGAAAATGACAGGGGTGCTGAAATCTGACAGTGATGAATTCAAATTCCGAATTTGCCAGTTGCTTGTTGTATGACCCCTTCTGTATGCTTCCGTTTCCTAGGATGTAAAATGGCAAAATGTCTATCTAACTCCAAAGGTTCTTGGGGAAATTAAAAAGAAGTCTGGGCATGCCTTTCCTGTAAGGTCAGAAAATGATGCGTTTTACTCTATTTTCATCTAGGATGCGTACTGACTTTTCGAAGCCACACTACTGCCATTTGGAAATTATTGTGTCCTCCTATCAGAAAGAACAGCTATTGGCCATTCATATCTGAAACTCTTGTCTCTTTCACAGCCCTAATAATCTCTGAAAAAATTTAAAAACCCTCCATATTTCTGTAAGTTGAACCGTTGGAATCAGATTTGTATCTGAGTGTCACTTCTCAAGCATTTGATTCATACATGTGACTAGTTACTTGATACACACATCCACACACTCATACAGAGGCTAAAATTCATTTCAACTATTAGAAATTTACTAATGATATGTGTTTGAGAAGATAAGGCCAGACTGAATATATGGATTCTTGAAGGCAATATATTATATTTTCTTCCTTGTTCAAAAGAGAATATTGTCAAATTTCACCTGGTAAAAAAAATGAAGTGGTTGGTAGCTTTACTCATAGGAATGTGGTATGGTATAATATTAAAAGGTGGACCATTTGAAATATTAATGTCTAATGATAGTGGATAGCTGTGCAAATTGTTCTACATTTTTATGATAGATAATATTAAAGTTTAACAGGATAAAGAGAGTTTGATACAATAGCATCTGTATGTAGTTCCAGTTAGTCCAGAAGCTTGCCTGGGAACACTGAGAGGGCCAAATAGTTCAAAGCCAGCCTTAGCTTAATAGTGATACCATGATTTGATATTACGCAAAAGAAAACAGTTTTCTTTCTCCTCTACTCATATGTGTGTGTGTGTGTGTGTGTGTGTGTGTGTGTGTGTGTGAGTGTTCATGGGTGAGAAGAATTTTATCATTAACTATATTTTCTTAACATATTAATTACCTTTCTCTTTTTTATCTATGGTGAAAAATCCCCCGATAAAAACAATGTAAGAATAGGAGAAACTGTTTGTCTCACTGTTCTAGGGTGTGCCCCCCACCCCCCCATGGATGATTCACCACTGAGGTGGCAGTAGTTTGAGGCGGGTTATCATGTTGAGTCCACATTTAGGAGAAAGACAGAGGCACATGTGGAGTTACTTACTCTAACCTTTAATTGTGGTCTCAACCCAGTGAAGTGTCTGTGTTTGGGCACAGATCTCCCCACCTCAGTTAACCTAATTTAGGAAATCTCTTATAGAAGTTCCTAGAGCCTTGTCTTTGTAGTTATTCTAGGTACTATAAAGTTGATAATCTATATTAACCCTCATACAACAAAATTAAAATATTTTAGAAATGGGGAAATATATATGAAAAATAGGTAAGACAGCTATAAAATTAAATATGCATAAATTTTAATGTATAGCACTCACATTTATATGATGTATAAAAACCATGTTAAGATACATGCCCAAAACTACTGATGTTAGTTATTGGAGAGTTTTATTATCTCATTTAAAAAATTTTTTTGCTATTTTTGTACAACTACATGTAGTACTTCCCAGATGAGAAAACATTTTAAAAGAAATAATTTAAACCTTTCTAATGGCATCCAGATTGTGTAATTGCTGCTCAAGTTTTGTCTTCCTCATTTCCTGTGAATTTTACCAGTTTGGATGTAAAATTTGAGGATGGCTTGTCTTTGGAACAAAGGAAAAAAAATGTGAGCAGAATGGTAGAAACATCAGAAATCACTTAAGCTAATGTTTTATCATTTCCCTGATAGAAAACTTCTGTATGCGCTGGTGGAGGAGGGAGAACACTACAGGATGAAGTGATAGGAAAATGTCTTTTGGCTATTTAGTGCCAGAGCACTTTAGTCCCGTTTCTACCTTCTCTCTAATAGTAACCGTGTGTAAAATTTAGAAGATAATTACAAACAGGGGTCAAATACAACTGTGTCAGAGATGCAAATGAGTTAAAAGTGGGAAAAGGACGTGGATTCTGGCACAAGAGAAAAATCCAGTAGCAATTCTCCACAGGCAGCAAATAATTTGTTTGAGTGTATAATTAATAGATTTGTCAGAAAGTACTTAGATTGTGAAATATTGCATGTAGCCCTCGTTCCAGATGGATTGAGATGAATGGGTCCTCCAGCAGCGTATGAAACCTCATTGCTCAGCGGCTAGAGAATTGCTGTATCTGGAGTTGTGCGAGTCTCTGCCTCTTTGCTCTCTCCTTTCTCTTTCTCTGGCTGCAGGGGGGAGAAATGAATAGAATGCTTCTAATTCTGATATTGAATGGTGTCCTTTACCTAAAGGGCATCCAAGCAGACAAAATTAAATCAGATACTCAATGGGGAAACTTTCCACTAAGCAGGAATTTAAAACAGAGAAATGTATTAACATGCTGAAAAAAAAAATGGTTAAATTAAGCCGATCTGTAGATCAGAGGTGTGACTTTGCAGCCACAAGCCACAGACGTATTTCATGTGCAATTGCTTGCACATTGGGAAGTGACACATGCCTCCTTTACCCTTGGAAATGACCATGCAATCCATTCCTGGGGGACTCTGATATAAATTGGTTGCTAAAAACATTCTGATGAGAATCTAGACTCGATTTCTTTTCAGCATACAGTTGATTTGAAGGGGAAAAAAAAAAAATTACCACATCGGTAGTTTGTACTTGGAAACTTTTGTTAAACATGAGAATTACAGGTCCTTGTGCATGGAGGAAAGAACTCTGAGTCCCAGGTAGTAACTCCATTATTTTGGGTGGCCTGAAGACTAAAATAGGGGTACATGAAACAAGTTCATTTCTTAAATTCTTTTATTTATGTTAAAACAATAACTTGGGGGTGGGGGTGGATAATGAGTTAATTTCACTGTCTATTCTGTATTTCTTTCTTTTTTAATGCTTTTCAGTGGGGAGCTGTGGAGGAGACATGGCTTAGCATTGAAGGGATGGTACCCTGCCCTCTCACAATGACTCAGCTCTCTCCTCTAGGGCTTAATAAACAAATATTTAAGAGCACGGTAGAAGTCAAGGCAGTTTCAAGTTTCATAGATAAGGCACCCTCCATCTGATGATGTGTATGGATTGTTTTACAATGCAAACATAATTGGGAGTAACAACAATAAATAGTAAACTATTTCATCACTATACTTGGAGTCTCGGAAGCACATTCAAGATGTCTGAAAGTGTGAGGTCTAAACAGGGCTGACATTTACCAAGTTCTAGTTATCCAAACTTTATTGATACCTATTTGCTCTCAGAAAATTGTTTTCAAGATTATCAAAATACCAATCATTTTTTAATCATTATTTTAAAAATGTAGATGGTTACATCCCATCATCAGACAACTGACATCCAACCTCTTTGGGAATGCTTTGGGAATTAGCATTCAGCCCTCTTTAGCGTCCTTTCACATGTAAAGTCTTAGAGTCTGTGGTCATAAGTGTATAGGATATTTTATCTCTCCACCCCTCATGTTTCACTGCACTAGACCTTGGTCCCTGAAGCCCCTGACGTAAGGAGAGCCAGAGTACGTTAACAAAATGGTTTCAGGAGTTAGTGAGATAATTGGAATTGATTATAGCTTATTGCTTTAATTTTCTACTTCCTAGTTTTTCTACTCAATTTCAACAAATAGTTATGGCAAGTCTGTTCTGTATCAGTCATATGTAAAGATCTGGTTATATCAAGAAGATTTTATATAGTATTCCTGATAAATTCTTCTGGGATCCATGTAACATCGGTCTTGTGAGGCTCATCAGTCTATTTGATTCTTAGTTGGACCAATTATGTCTCTTTTGTTTTAGAAGTTATTCAAGACTTGCCTAACTTTTTGAATTTTAGCCTCCATTTTGTCTGTCTGTCTGTCTGTCTGTCTGTCTGTCTGTCTGCCTAGAAAACTCAGTGAGTAAAATTAAATCTTCAGGTAAGAAAAATTGGCTTCAGATACAGATTTCTCGATGACAAGGAATAAGCTTTGGGAGTAACTTAGTATTACAGACAACAACAGTATTTTCTGCCTGACAGCGTGAGGAAAAGCACAGAGTCTCACTTTATGTTATGCTAGGGCTTAGGGTGGTCACGTCTGTTTTCACTAGGTGCCTACTCAGAATCAGATGTAACCCTGATATTGTTCAAATAAATATAACTATGATAACTATAGTAAGCAGCAAAATAACAAAATAGCAAGTTTACTCAAACAAGTTACTTTGACAGCAATATTTCTGATAGATCAAGTGGAAATATTTAGATATAGAATGTGGGTGTTAAATTAGCTACAAGGCACATTTTAGTGATTTAAACCATCAGGTTGTAATGACCAGAAACAATGGAATGGTTTCTTTAAATCTCAAAATGGAAATCTTAGTCTTCTGTCCTCCCAAAAGATGTCAATGGAGGATCTAGTGCAGATCGTCTGTGTCTGTTACATGCTCATGCAGGCGTGCACACACACACACACACACACACACACACAC
>NC_034595.1:45321788-45332008 GCF_900095145.1 Mus pahari | reverse complement strand
AGAGAGAGAGAGAGAGAGAGAGAGAGAGAGAGAGAGAGGTGAGTCACTCTCAGAAAAGTGATACACAAACAGAACAAACTCTAACCTTTTATTTATTTATTTATTTTAATAAAACCAAGCATTTTGTGAAGACTGTTGGTTTCCAGGAACGATAGGTCACACACTCTTCTAAGAACAGGTAAAAGCACTTTTTCAAAGCACAAAAACACAGGGACATTCTTTGTTTCTTCCTCTTCCTATCCTAGGAACACAAAGCTTCTATTTTGCTGCCCATTTTAAACTAACCCTGAACAACCTTGAGAGTGTACAATCAGCCTAAAGGGTTTGCTTGCAGTCTAAACCCATTGCACATGATAAAATCACATTTTTTCCAGTCTAAGGAATGAGATGCTGAGGGTGACAATTACTCTTAAAAGTGTCAAGAAAGACTTTGAAAAAAAATCAATAACTATTCGGTGGTATATTAAATGCCTATGGACCAAATGCAATTTTGTTTGGTATAACTATTGCAAAAGTTTCTGAAATGTAACTAATTTAGGTGTAAAATGTGTAAAATAAGCATGACTTGGTACTAGAGAGTATAGAGAGGCACAGCTATGCTTTCTGCAAATCTGAACTTTATTTTCTCTTTTGCCATGTTAAGCCTTAGTGCCAGGGAAGGGTTGATACCCCCCCACCCCCCCCACCCCCAACAAAAACCAGACAGGAGCTGATCTGATGCAACTCACAGCAGGATCTTTATTCTATTTGAGCTATCTCAGGCCCTCTAATGCAGGACAGCTTTTTGGGGGGAGGGGCAATATCTACTGGGGTAAGGCTTTATAGTAAGCAGCAAGTTGGGTGAGGGGAGGGTAACTATGCATCAAATTGGAAAGCTTCACTGTGGCCTTTAACATAATTGACTGCTGCTGAGAGTCCTATCATAAACTTCATTTCTGCTTCTTCTTGCATTGGTGGTCGTTAGGCAGGGGTTAGGCTTACAACCTGGGTATACAGGTTTGTCGGGGGAATAACCTGGAGATGTTGGTCTTGTTGAAGGTGTAACCTGGAGATGCTGGTCTTGTTGGGATTAGCCTAGAGACAGGAGCTAGGCTTGAATTTGTTGGGGGGCAACTTGGAAACTAATGCTAGGTACCAGCCTGTTAGCTTACCTGAGTTCAAACTTAGGCCAAGTTCTCCAAAATGGAGTCTGAACTTAAAAGATGTGGCCCCTGAGAACCTGGTACTTTCCTTAATATAAAAGCTTTAGCATCTTTATAAAAATCAGAACCTGTCAATCTAAGAGCCTGGTGTTAAAAGAAATACTTTTAAAAGTCTACACCATCTGTAGAGTCAGTCAAAACAAGCAGGACACACTGACTTGATTTTGATCCCACCAAACTACCAAAATTATACATGCAAAGTAATCTTTAAGAAGAAAAACATGTGATTAATTTGAGCACTTGAATCTTTCCGTGTTTTTGCCCTGAGGTCATAGGTTTTATACCCAGAACTCCTTCTGCCCCTCTGATGTTTGGGACCAACTTGTAAACCACCGTGAATAGATACCACAGCGACGACAACTCTCATCATCTCTATGAAGGAAGGGAAACCCTGCAAAGCCTGATTGCTTTCAGTATGTAGCTCAGTGTCACAAGAAACGCCCAGAGGCAATCATCACGGATAACGATGTAAATACAATGATTAATTTTCTTTTCTGGTGACAAAAGTAGAAAATTAGAAATTTTTATATTTAGGGAACTATATTTAAATATGACCACAATTCCTTCCACGAGAAAAGACCACTACTATGTTTTGGTCTACCTCTTTTATTTTTGTTACGATTCTTTCCTTCTGAAGGATTTTGTTCTTCCTCATGGTTTTTGGTTTTTAATTTGTGACACTAATGTAAAAAAAATGTAACCATTTATTCTCCTATATAGTTAGTACTCTGTTGTGTGATTCACCCTCATTTGGAAGGACTGCATCTTTGCCTTTATGCTCACCAACAAAGGAAGACTTTTAATGAGGTGTGTTTAGACATGTGCCTGTACTTCCATTTCACACTTTATAAAAATTTGACTCAGTCCACCAACTTTATGCTCTTTTTCATAGCTATATTCTAATAACTGAAAGAAGTAGCAGATAACATGTCGAAAAATTTAGACCTTAATTTTAGCATGATGAAGCTGAATTAAGGACATAAAAATACATTTATTCTTGTCAAAACACACACGACAGTCATAAAATGTATCCAAATGCAAGGCCCAAATAAAAATGTTATATATACACCAAAGGACACATTTCACTGCACTTTAGAAGTATGGTGGAGGATAATAACACTGACTTAATATCATGCTTTTGCAACAAAAAGAGTTACCATTTTTTCTCTCTCAAGGCTCATCTAATCAAATGGGAAGTCGGAAGGAGATCTATGCTTAGGGTTATCCACATGATACGAATCTCACCAAATAAAATGTTCAGGGCAAAACCAGAGATGTTATTGGAGTAGTACAATGAAGGAGATAGGATTTTATTAGTCACCAATTGTGCTGAATAGTCTCAAGCCAGTGGAGGAGAGCTGCAGCTAAGAGATGCTGGGAAAGTCATCAAAAAGGGAGCCTACACTCCGAAATGCACCTGTGTAGTGGAAACTGAGTGACAGTCTTCCACAGTGTCAGAGCTGCAAATTAAGAACCACATCCTGTTTGGACGTCCTTACTGTGCTTCTGAGTAATGACTTCCAATTTTCACTGGACTCTTTGCGAGCCTTCCCCGTGAATCATATATTAATCCCACTGTATGTGTATTTAATAAAGCACACCAGCAAAAATAATAACAATGTTCCTTCTACAGATATATTCTCATGCTTAGTAGTGTATGTAGCAAGCTTCTAGATAACAAAGATTAAATATGAAGTACTTCCAGAAACAAATGACAACAACTGGCGCCATTAAAGGGAGTCTGAGGGTTTATTCTAAAATTATTGGTGCTACAACAGCATTCTATTGATTTTTCCTCAATTTTTCTATTGTAATAAACTAAATACACACTTTATTATCTTAACATTTGGGGGCTCACAGCCTAGTGACAGTAAATACATTCAGACTTTTGCTTCATCTTTCCCACAGTTTATTTCCAAAATTCTTCATCTTGCAAAAATGGTAGTCTATACTCATGAAACAACAAATATGGTTCCTCCATCCTCCTAGCTACGACAACGAACATTTTGCTCTGTCATGGCAATTTTGACTGTTCTAAGTATTTCAGAGAAGTGGTGTAAGTAGAGTAATGCTCATTTGTTGTTTGTTTAGTATTTGTCCTTTTATGAGTGGCTTTATTCACTCAGCATTGCTTACCATAGTAAAACTTTACGAATCTGGAAGAGACAACAGCATGCTTGCATCCAGAAGCAGATTCTCTCAGGCTGTGAGGCAACAGCTTTCCCTTAATAGAACCTAGATGTTTCTTCAACATTCCCCTCTTTACAGCGATAATCAGATTGCTTTCAGATTCAGAAAACGGATCAGAACCCCAAACACTTCGTATATTTCTGTCTTTTACTAATAAATGTTAGTTTCTAAAATCATGTAGGAACAGAAAGTATAGCTACACACTTCTATTACAAAATACTACCTTTAATCTCCCATGTCTTTTAATTTAGAGAGATCTTTATTACCATACATACTTTTAAGTTGCTTCATGGTATCATTTCATACGAACCTGTAAGACTTAATACTTCTTTTAGGATTGGACTAATAGTTAAAAGCATCTTCAACTTTTGTTTACCTGGGAATGTTGAGATTTTCTCCTCAGTGAGACAGTTTTGCTTGCTGTAAGGTTTGGATTTGTTGGATGTTTTGCCGTTATCACTTCAAATATATCATCTTACTTCTTTCTTCCCTTCAAAAATACTGCTGAGAAGTCTAATAACATTATTAATGATGCCTTGTGTACAACTCATCTTCTTTCTCTTAGCTTTAAAAATTCTCTGGTCCTAATGAATAGTTTGATTTTAATGTGTCCTGATGTATATTCGTTTGTAGTTCTTGAGTTCCTTGGACTATTTTTTTTTAATTATTTTTTTTTTATAGTCCAGCCACTGCTTCCCTCTTTGTTTCCCCTCTCACAGCTCCTCATCCCCTTCTGTTTCCAAGAGGATGTTCCTACCCACCCCTCACCCCCTCCCCAGGCCTCTCCACTCCCTGGGGCCTCAAGTCCTCTGCTATATATGTATTAGAGTCCTCGAACCACATATATGCTGCCTGGTTGGTGGCTACATGTCTGAGAGTTCTCAGGGGTCAGAGTAATTTGTGACTGCTGGTCTTCCTATGGGGGTACCCTCCTCCCCAGCTTATTCCAGCCTTTCCCTAATTAAACTACATGGAACCCCAACTTCAGTCCAATGATTGGGTGTATCTGTGTCTGTCTCAGTCGGCTGCTTGTTGAGCCTTTCAGAGGACAGCCATGTTGGGCTCCTGCCTATAAGTACACCATAGCATCAGTAATAGTGTTAGGCCTTGGAGCCTCCCCTTGAGATGGATGCCAATTTGGGTGGGTCACTGGGCCTCCTTTCCCAAAAATCTCTTCTCTATTTTTTATCCCTGTAGTTCTTTTAGACTGGAACAATTCTTGGACAAGGTTTTTGACTGTGGGATGGCAACCCCATCCCTCCACTTGATGCCTTGTCTTTCTGCTGGAGTTGGACTCTAAAAGTTCCCTCTTCCCACTTTAGGGCATTTCATCTAAGGTTCCTCCCTTGAGTCCTGAGAGTCTCTCACCTCCCGAGTCTCTGGTACTTCCCTACCTCCCATCCCTAGAAGTTGCATATTTCCATTCATTTTGCTGGCCTTCAGGGTTTCTCTTCTGTCTCTCCCATTCCCCATACTTGATCATATTCCCCTTTCCCCTTCCCTGTCCCCTCTCCTATCCAGGTCCCTCCCTCCCTTTGTCCCCTGTGATTGCTTTTTTCTCCCTCCCAAGGGGGATTGAGGCATCCTTACTTGGGCTCTTCTGCTTGTTAACCTTGAGTTCTGTGGATTGTGTCCAGGGTATTCTGTACTTTTTTTGGGATAAAATCCACTTATTAGTGAGTAGGTACCACACATGTCCTTTTGGGTCTGAGTTACCTCAGTCTTGGACTTTTAATTTCATGTTTTTCAAGATGTTTGAAATATTTTCCAACATTAGTGTTTCAAATGCTTCTCTGCCCTTCCCTCTTCTTTGGCATTCTACTGAATGTGGTCCTGCAGTCTTGTTAGGTCTGTTTATTTATTTTCGGTCTTTCTTTTCCCTGCTCATGCTTTTGAATTTCTTCAGTGAAAGGGTTTATTTTGTTTGTTTCCCAATTTTTAAAATCCCAGTTTACTGTACCTTCCAGCTATAGAATTTCTTTCTCATTTTTTATGTTTTCTATTTCTTTATGAAAATTTATATTCTATTTATAGCTTGATTTCCTAACTTTCTTTATTCCTTCAGTTATTCGAATATTATAACAGCAGCTCATTGAGATTCTCTTTGTAGTGTATCTGCCATCAGCTCTTTTCATGCCAGTGTCTGTTTTTTTTTGCTTGCTTGTTTGTTTTGTTTTTGTTTTCCCTTGAATGGACCACACTTAGTCTCTCTCTTTATATGCCATTTGAGTTTTGTTCTTGTTTTGGAAAGATGTATTAAGAATTATAAATGTCTTTTGAGAGTCCAGCTTTCCTGTGGGTATGCACAGTGACTTTCACATTTGCCCTTTTTGTGTGCAGGTTCTTTTGAAAGCTCTCTTCTTCAGTATTGCTGCCTTTAACATCCAAATTCAAAAAGAAGAATGTAAATGAAGGCAGAGGTAAAAGACACACTGAGGGATTTCTTTTTTAGATCCTCCTAAATTCACTTTGTATAGAAAGAAGTGGCCTGTAGTTAGGGAAGAAGGTGCTGAGCAATGACTCCTCCTATTTGCCCTCTCATGATGAGAAGTCACTGTTAGTTATCTGAGAAGATCCCTAATAATTAAAGAGAGTCCAGATCTGTGCAGGTTACTCCAGGCTATATCTGTATATAATCTGTATATATTTACACACATACATATTGTATATCTATGTATATCTATATTTATACTAGGTAGATAGATAGATAGATAGATAGATAGATAGATAGATAGATAGATAGATAGATAGATAGATAGATGGATGGATGAATAGTTGAATGATTAGATGGTTTGAAAGATATAACTTTCTGTCATGGGTAAAGTAACAGAAGAGGTATAATTGAAACTACACTGAGTACTAAGAGAGAGGAATCGATTTTGCTGATAGCAATTTAACATTCAAGCCTTCCTCCTAGGATTTGGAAACCTTTAAAAAGTAGCAGAGTTCTAAAGTAGTTGCCCTGGACTGCTTTTACCCTGGATGTTTTTCAGGTGGCGAGATGCATCTCTACTGGCTTCTACTGTATCATTTTCTCAGATGCTCTTTGCTGTCTGTGCTTTTTGTTTATTTTGACTGACAAGATTTTTTTTTTATTGATTAGATATTTTTCTTTGACAATTTCACCCAGGTATCTAGTGCATTCTGTTTACTCTCATCCTCACATTTTGAATTCCACTCTCACCTCTATCATTCCCCTTCCACCTCCCTGATGATTCCTTTTCCACATCATACTTTTTAGTTCTATTTTGCTGCCCAACAATTTTACCAAGAACCATCTGTGTGGTCAAGAATTTGGAACTCTCTACTGGTAACTGGCGGGTATAGAGTTCCATTCACAACTATAGGCAATGGCTGTTTCTCCCCCAGATCCACAAACTGCCAGTAATTCATTAGGGAGGATTAGAATCCAGAAGTCCTTCCAATGTCCATGATAATCTATGTTTGTACAGGCCCAGCAAAAGCACAGACATCTACTATGAGACCATGTTTGCAGTGGGTATATTTGATCTGAAGGGAACATTTCATGGCCCTTCTCCCTGTCTTTGGGTTCTTATATTCTTTCTGCTGCTCCCTCTTCTAACATGTTCCTGGACTTTATAAATGTTGTCTTTAGAGCTAAATACACAAGAGGTTTTTAATTATAAGCATTTTGAACAGTCACAAATCTTTGAATTCACTAGAGTTCAGTGCAAAGAAAATTTCTCTGATCAAGGATAAGAGTTGCATTTCTCTTTTGGGATAAGCACTAATATTTAGAAGGGATATTATTTAGAAACTAATATTTAGAATGGTGTTTCACTTATATACTTTAATTGGCTGTCAAAGTCCTAGGTTTGTATGTGACTTTTTTATCTTTCTTCCCTTTGATTAATTTTACAACACGATTTGAACCTTTCAACCTCCAGTATTTCCCTTTCTTTACTTTTATATCACTTATATTCTGCTACCCCCTTTCCTTAAGTCATTCCCTTTTTCTATGCAATTGGCCCTTTCTTGTTTCCTGACTCCTATAAGAATGCCAAGTTAACCTATAAAACTAAACATCTGAAGCTAGAGTCAAAGTATTAGGGATGACAGGAGATGTTTGTCTCTCTGAACCTTTGGTACCTTACTCAGCATAAGTTTCACCAACTCCACTTATCTACCTGCACATGTCATAATTTCTTTTTCTTTTGTTTTCACTATTATTTCTTATTTTTAATTGGCTATTTTCTTTATTTACATTTCAAATGTTACCGCCTTTTCCAGTCCCCCACGCCTGGAAAACCCCTATCCCGTCCTCCCTCCCCTGCTTCTATGAGGGTGTTCCTCTACCCACCCACTTCCACCTCCCTGGCCTCCATTACCCTGCAATAGGGCATCTAGCAGTCTTCCTAAGACCAAGGATCTCTCCTCCCATTGATGCGTGACAAGGCCATCCTCTGATACATATGCAGCTGGAGACATGTGTACTCCTTTGTTGATGGCTTTGTCCCTGGGAGCTCTGGGGAGTCTGGTTGGTTGATATTGATGTTCTTTCTATGGGGTTACAAACCCCTTCAACTCCTTCAGTCCTTTCTCTAACTTCTCTATTTCAGATCCCATGCTCAGTCCAATAGTTAGCTGTGAGCATTCACGTCTGTATTTGTAAGACTCTAGCTGGTCATCTCAGCAGGCAGCCATATCAGGCTCCTTTAAGCATGCACTTCTTGGTATCCACAATAGTGTCTGGTTGTGGTAACTGTGTGTGGAATGAATCCCCAGGTGGGGTAGTCTCTGGGTGGCTTTTCCTTCAGTCTCTGCTCTGCACTTTATCTCCTCCATATATTCTCACATAAGTATTTTGTTCTCCTTCTCAGAAGGACTGAAGCACAAATACTTTGGTCTTCCTTCTTCTTGAGCTTCATGTGGTCTGTGAATTGTATCTTCGTTATTTAGACCATTTGGGCTAGTATCCACTTATCAGTGAGTGCCTATCATGTGTGGTCTTTTGTTATTGGGTTACCTCACTTAGGATGATATCCTCCAGATCCATCCATTTGCCTAAGAAGTTCATAAATTCATTTTTTTAATAGCCGAGTAGTACTCCATTGTGTAAATGTACCACATTTTCTGTATCCATTCCTCTGTTGAAGGACATCTGGGTTCTTTCCAGCTTCTGGCTATGAACATAGTGGAGCATGTTTGGAGCAACTTTTGAGTATATGCCCAGGAGAGGTATTGCTGGATCTTCTGGAAGTACTATGTCCAGTTTTCTGAGGAACTGCCAAACTGATTTCCAGAGTGCTTGTACCAGCTTGCAATCCCACAACAGTGAAGGAGTGTTCCTCTTTCTCCACATCCTTGTCAGCATTTGCTGTCACCTGAGTTTTTTATCTTAGCCATTCTGACTGGTGTGAAGTGGAATCTCAGGGTTGTTTTGATTTGCATTTCCCTGATGACTAAGGACGTTGAACATTTCTTTAGGTGCTTCTTGGCCATTCGATATTCCTCAGTTGAAAATTCTTTCTTTAGCTCTGTACCCTATTTTTAATAGGATCATTTGATTCTGTGGAGTCTAATTTCTTGAGTTTTTTATATGTTTTGGATATTAGCCCTCTATCAGATATAGGATTGGTAAAGATGTTTTCCCAATTGGTTGGTTGCCTTTTTGTCCTATTGACAGTGTCCTTTGCCTTATAGAAGCTTTGCAATTCTATGAGCTCTCTCTCATTTGTGGAGTCTTGATCTTAGAGCATAAGCCATTGGTTTTCTATTCAGGAATATTTCCCTTGTGCCCATGTGTTTGAGGTTCTTTCCCACTTTCTCTTCTATAAGTTTCAGTGTCTCTGGTTTTATGTGGAGTTCCTTGAACCACTTAGACTTGAGCTTTGTACAAGGAGATAAGAATGGGTCAATTTGCATTTCTCTATATGCTGACCACCAGTTGAACCAGCACCATTGGTAAAAATGCTGTCTTTTTTTTCCATTGGATGGTTTTAGCACCTTTGTGACTTATCAAGTGACCATATGTGCGTGGGTTCATTTCTGGGTCTTCAGTTCTATTCCATTGATATTCCTGCCTGTCTCTGTACCAATACCATGCAGGTTTTATCACTATTGCTGTCTAATACAGCTTGAACTCAGGGATAGTGATTCCCCCAGAAGTTCTTTTACTGTTGAGAATAGTTTTTGCTATCCTAGGATTTTTGTTATTTCACATGAATTTGCATATTGCTCTTTCTAACTCTATGGAGAATTGAGTTGGAGTTTTCATGGGGATTACATTGAATCTGTAGATTGCTTTTGGCAAGATGGACATTTTTACTATATTAATCCTGCCAATCCATGAGGATGGGAGGTCTTTCCATCTTCTGAGATCTTTGAGTTCTTTCTTCAGACACTTGAAGTTCTTATCATACAAATCTTTCACTTGCTTTTTTAGAGTCACACCAAGGTATTTTATATTATTTGTGACTATTTTGAAATGTGTCATTTCCCTAATTTCTTTCTCAACGTGTTTATCCTGTGAGTAGAGGAAGGTTACTGATTTGTTTGAGTTTTATTTTTATAGCCAGCCACTTTGTTGAAGTTGTTTATCAGCTTTAGGAGTTCTCTGGTGGAATTTTTGGGGTCACTTAAATATACAATCATATCATCTGCAAATAGTGATATTTTGACTCCTTTTCCATTTTGTATCCCTTTGACTTCCTTTTGTTGTTTAATTGCTCTAGCTAAATCTTTTAGTACTATATTGAATAGATAGGGAGAGAGTGGGCAGCCTTGTCTAGTCCCTGATTTTAGTGGAATTGCTTTAAGTTTCTCTCCATTAGTTTGATGTTGGCTACTGGTTTGCTATATATTGTT
>NC_034595.1:45317933-45321192 GCF_900095145.1 Mus pahari | reverse complement strand
TTTGAAGACTATTGGTATTAGGTCTTCTTTAAAAGGCTGATAGAATTCTNCACTAAACCCATCTGGTCCTGGGCCTTTTTGGTTGGGAGACTATTAATGACTGCTTCTATTTCTTTAGGGTTAGCTGGACTGTTTGATGGTTTATCTGATCCAGTTTCAACCTTGGCACCTGGCATGTGTCTAGAAAATTGTCCTTTTCATCCAGATTTTCCAATTTAGTTGAGTATAAACTTTGTAGTAGGATCTGATTATTTTTTTGGATTTCCACGGTTTCTATTGTTATGTCTCCCTTTACATTTCTGATTTTATTACTTTGTATACTGTCTCTGTGCCCCCTGGTTAGTTTGGTTAAGGGTTTATCTATATTGTTGATTTCTTTTAAATAGTTAGCTACTGATTTTGTTTATTCTTTTTATAGTTCTTTTTGTTTCGATTTGGTTGATTTCAGTCCTGAGTTTGATTACTTCCTGGCGTTTACTCCTCTAGGGTAAATTTGCTTCTTTTTTGTTCTAGAGCTTTCAGATGTGCTGTCAAGCTGTTAATGTAAGCTCTCTCCAGTTTCTTTTTGGACGCACTTAGAGCTATGAGTTTTCCTCTTACCACTGCTTTCATTGTGTCCGATAGGTTTGAGTATGGTATGTGTCCTCATTTTCATTAAATTCTAAAAAGCATTTAATTTCTTTCTTTATTTCTTCCTTGACCAAGTTATCATTGAGTAGAACATTGTTCAGCTTCCATGTGTATGTGTGTTTTCCATTGTTTTTGTGGGAATTTAAGAGCAGCCTTAGTCCATGGTGATCTGATAAGGTGCATGGGATTATTTCAATTTTCTTGTATCTGTTGAGGCCTGTTTTGTGACCAATTATATGGTTAATTTTGGGAGAAGGTACCATGAGGTGCTGAGAAGAAGGTATATTATTTTGCTTTAGGATGAAATNTTCTATAAATATCTGTTAAATCCATTTGTTTCATAATTTCTGTTAGTTTCACCGTGTCTCTTTAGTTTCTGTTTCTATGATCTGTCCATTGATGAGAGTGGGGTGTTGATGTCTCCCACTATTATTGTGTGTGGTGCAATGTGTGCTTTGAGCTTTAGTAATGTTTCTTTTATGAATTTTGGTGCCCTTGCATTTGGAGCATAGATGTTCAGAATTGAGAGTTCATCTTGGTAGATTTTTCACTTGACCAGTATGATATGTCCTTCTTTGTTCTTTTTGATAACTTTGGGTTGAAAGTCGATTTTATTTGACTACTCCATTTTAATGGCTACTCCAGCTGGTTTCTTGGAACCATTTGCTTTGAAAATTGTTTTCCAGGCTTTTACTCTGAGATAGTGTCTGTTTTTGTCACTGAGGTGCGTTTTCCTGTATGCAGGAAAATTCTGGGTCCTGTTTATGTATCCAGTCTGTTAGTCTGTCTTTTTATTGGGGAATTGAGTACATTTATGTTAAGAGATATTAAGGAAACGTGATTGTTATTTTCTGTTATTTTTGTTGTTAGAGGTGGAATCATTTTTGTGTGGCTATTTTCTTTTAGATTTGTTGAAAGATTACTTTCTGGCTTTTTCTAGGGTATAGTTTCCCTCCTTGTGTTTGTGTTTTCCATCTCTCATCCTTTGGCTGAATTTGTGCAAAGATATTGTGTAAATTTGGTTTTGTCATGAAATATCTTGTTTTCTCTATCTATGGTAATTGAGAGTTTTGCTGGGTATTATAGTCTGGCCTGGCATTTGTGTTCTCTTAGCATCTGTATGACATCTGCCCAGGATCTTCTAACTTTCATAGTCTCTGGTGAAAAGTCTGGTGTAATTTGGTGTTACAGCCCCTGGGATTTGGGCCTCCTCTGGGTGCTGTGGGACTGGCTGCAGAGTTTGTGCCCAAAGTAAACAGGTGCAAATCAGAAGGAACAAGAACCACTGGTCAGGCAGGGTTACTGCGTCCCTGAATCCTGCTGGTCCCAGTTACTTCTGGTGGTGTTGGAACAGGTGTTGTGTCCTACTTACCCCTGATCCTATGATCCTGGGCTTGCTAGAGTGCCTGGGAGTGGATCCACCTCTGGGTGCTGTGGATTTTATTTTTCTTTACAAATGAATACAGTTTCAGTGTTTGTACCACAGTTATATTATCCATTTATCATTTACCTCACATCTAGGTTGATTCTATTTTCTATCTATTATGAATACAGCTGCAATGAATATGAATGAACAATATTTCTATTAGGATATAAAGTAACATAGTCCTTTGTTTGTATTCCCAGGAGTGGTTTAGTAGGGTTAGACAGTGTATTTCCAACTACCCAAGAAAATGCCACAATGATTTCAGTTGCAGCACCTACACACATACCAACAGTAAATAAGGGTTCCATTTCCATACAATCCAGTCAATATCTGGTGGCATTTGATTTTTCTTTTCAGTAATTTCCAGTTTATTTGAGATGAGATAGAATCAAAAATGAGTTTTAATTTGTATTTTCTTAATGACTAAGGATATTGAATATTATTTAAAGTGCTTATTAACCACTAATATTCTAATATTTTTTGTTTTTAGAACTCTATTAAGATCCTGAACTGGCATTCCTTGTTGCTGTTGTTTGTTTTGGATGGGGTTGTTTGTTTTCTTTATATTTAGTTTTTTTGAGTTTTTTTGTATATTCTAGATACCAATCCTTTATCAAATATATTCGTGATAGCACTTTCTCTCATACAGGCTGCCTTTTGACACATCAGTTGACAATGTCCTTTGCTGTACAGAAATACTTTATTTTCATACAGTACCATTTGTCAGTTATTGGCCTTTTGTCAGTTACTGGTGTAGTGTTTAGAAAATCTTTACTTATAAGCATACCTTGTAGTATATTTCCTATTGTTGTTTTCTATCAGTTTCAGAGTTTAAGGTTTTATGCTGAGATATTTGATCCTGTTAGAGTTGACTTTTGTGCATGTTGGGTTAGTTTTTAATTGGCATTTTCAACCCTATGCTTTTCTGTTTATCCTGGATCAAGATAATAATATATTGAATGATAAATTGTTCCTTAAATTATAATTCTATATATCTGTTTATCACCTGGCAATGCCATTTGCTCTAACTCCTTGTTTATCATTTCCATACTCTTAAATTCTAGATTTGCTATTATACTTGAGTTGAATGCTTTTTAAGAATGACTAATTAAGCCGGGCCTGGTGGCGCAGGCCTTTAATCCCAGCACTCGGGAGGCAGAGGCAGGCGGATTTCTGAGTTCGAGGCCAGCCTGGTCTACCAAG
>NC_034595.1:45312403-45317918 GCF_900095145.1 Mus pahari | reverse complement strand
AAAAAAAAAAAAAAAAGAATGACTAATTAAATCATATTTTATAAGCAAGTTAAAGCCTTGGTGTTTTGCTAGAATTTTTATATGTTAGTTATGATGTTAGAAAATAAGTTTTACTGTATTAAAACTATAACTTTAGTTATTACCTAATATTTCATTCTTTGGATGAATCATATATTATGTAGCCATTTTATTATTTTGACATGTAAGGTTTTCATAAGTTATACACACTTACAACTATGCTGAAGTGAACAATATTATTTATACCTGTTATTGTTTGCTTTGGGGGGGGGTTATAGTCTGAGGATTCAGAAAAATAACAAGTACATTACATCCAGCATTTAAAAAGTCCTATGGATAGATTAGTTTAGGCGTATATTAATTTAAATATATTCAAATTGGGCTTTAAAGTATAACAAAATTTTAAATACTGTTAAGAGGATAGCCTATACATACATTTATAGAGTCTACAAATGATACCCACAAGATGGAATTAGCTCGAAAACATCATTTCCTAATAGGTGGCTATTTCTGCACTGACTAACTCTAGTGACAGTCAGAACAACCCTTCTTGGTAGCTTGTTACTTAATTTCTTAACATCACTGTTTTAAAGTTTTTCATAATATTTAATATAAATTACTCCATTTGAATTATAGTCAAGTTCACTTGACTACAAATATGCTTCTGTGCCCTTTCACTTACACACTTAATAATTAAGAACTAATTAATGGCTATACATAAAAGAAAGTGTAAGTCATACCACAAAAACATCATGTGTTCAATTTTTTTTTTGCATAAAGGAATGAAAGCTTCAAGAAGCAAAATAGAAAATGTTGCCCAGAAGTAGTATCAGAGAACCTCAAAGAGAATTAAATTATCTAGCTGCCCAGCTACAGGCCAAAGCTGGCCAAAGATCAATAATAGTTACAAAACATTAAGTCTTCTGCCTTTAGGGAAGTAACTAAAATCTCTACTAGCAATTAAATAGCCCCAAGCAAAAATGTGAACCAATTGATCAAAGTTATAGGGAGTCAGATTATAGCTTAGTGTAAGAACTTTCAAAAAGTTGGAACCATCCACATATGTAATGAAGTGGTAAATTCCCAAGCACTTTACAGTCTTTTGTGGAAAACAGTTAGCCTCATATCAATAAGTTTGGAAGGAAATCCTTCATCATTGGCCTTCAAACATTTTTGTCTTAAAAAAAGAGTTTAATGATGAATACAGATTAGCTTTTGTTTAATAGGCACAAATACCATGGATGAAGACACTGCTTTCATGGGCTAGTTATCATTCATATAGAATCATATGGATTAGGGCACAACATAAAAATTTGGAGCAGACACAAATATTCAGCTTGCAGAACTTATTTATACGGTTTTATAATTCGAATTTAAGTCTGAGTATTTTATATTAATAAAATGGATCTATATTTACAACTATTCAATATCTAGATAGATTTATGCATTCCTCAAGTTCTAACACATAACTTTAAAATTTTAATTTTTTGATGAACTTATATTTTCTCTTATCCTTTTATGTTTCTCTAGGAATTCATACAACATATTTTGATACCATTCCTTCTTCTCGTACAACTTCTCTAAGAGTCTCCTCAACTTCCTTTCCTGCCAAAGTTCATGTTATTTTTCTCTCTGTGTCTTAAACACAACAACAACAACAATAAAAGACAATAAACAAAATCAAGGAATATACTTTGTGTTGTCTGTCACTCCATTGAAAAGTAATTTTCCCTTCCATAACAGTTAGTAACTGCAAATCCTTTCTTGGTCTTAGGTAGGATGTACTTTCATGCTGGGATTTTTCTTTTTTTCTTTTTTTTGGTAGCTTGAACCTTTGCAGATCTCATGCATGTTGTCTCAGTCTTTGTGAGTTCATATGTGCATCAGCCATGAAGGGTGTGGAAAATGCTGTTTCAATGAAGTCATCTACTACCTTTAGTTCTTACAATCTTTCTACTTCTGTATAGATCCTTGATCCTTGAGAAGAAGGGTCTGCTAAAGACATCCCATTTATGGATGAGAATCCAAAGTCTTAGCATGTTTCCTGGATATTTCTATGGCTAAATATTATTTACTGCAAGAACAAGTATCTCTAGTGAGCATTGATTAATGTGCTTATCAGTGAGTATAGTGACATGTCATTAGGAGATTTTTTTTTTATTTCTACAGACATTTAACAGAATAAGAAAAGTAGGTTTTCTAATAGTATCAGTCTATCATCTATACTCAGGTTCTTGGTCTCTTTGACAGTGTCAGGTAAAAATTCCATCTTGTGAAACAAGCCATAAATTCTCCCAAAAGGTGGTTGTCTACACTCATAAAATTTGTGCCACCATTTCCCCAGTGGGAACACTATCACACAGGTTGCTATTATAGCTTGCATGGTTCCTAGATTGAAGATTATTATTGCTCCTCCAGTAGTATTCATAGCACATTTTAGTACTGTTAACACTAGCTAGTAGGATTTTCCAATTGAATATCAGCTAAATTTCTCCTGATATATGACATAAGTGTGTGTTATTCAACAATAAGGTCTTACTGTCAAGGTGTGGAGGGCAATAAACAGCCTAGGCAAGTCTTTAGTGTTATTGGCCATCAATTCAAAACTGTATAATGTCTTAAGAATGTTTATTCTATGGCTAGTATGGCTCTACTATTGGTATTGCCTCAATACATTTTAATTATCTTCTTTAACACTTTTCTTTGTCAGTCATTGGATTCTTGTCCTCAATGATCTTGAAATAATTCTGATATGAGACACTCACTGTACTCTTACCCTGTGGAATGTGGTTTTGATAATAAATGTTATCAAATTTTATTGTTATTGACATATATAAGACTTGAGGCTTCCCCTCTGTCCAGGTTCTTTTCTCCTGAACCAATTCTCTGCTAACTCTGTTCCTTCCTTAATTTTACCATAACTTACTTATATAAGATATAGTGGTAAAACCCGCTCTAGCTTAAGATCCATGATCATTATTTCCATGTATGTACTATCAAGTCTGTAGTTCTCTTACTTTGTTTCTTTTGAGTACTTGTGGCAAAGCTAACACTATGCTTTTAACTTTCTTTGCCAGGCAGAGTGGCACCCTCCCCTGCCCCCATATTTATTGCACTCTGGGTACAGATCTAGATGCATCAGTACAAATTTAAGGCTAGTCACAGTCACACAGTAAGGCTTTGTCACAAAACAAAAATCTATTTCTCTAACTAAACTGAACTGGTACCCTTTAAAGCTGATTGGGGCTAGATAAAAATCTATAGTCATTGGCTTGCTTTCTTTTAAAATTCATGAGAGTGAATGTCAGTGCTCGCAGTGCTGCCTGCAATTATGCGAGTCAGATGGCAGGGGCATAGGCTTGACATATGTGTCCACTAAGATAAGCCTACAATCTGGATCCCTAGGGAATGTCAAAGCACTGGGTATATTCCTAACTTAAATTATGAGGGTGGGCCATTACATGAGTTCTCAGAGTCTCTTGCAACAAGTCTATCCCTGAGTACCCTCTAGCCAGTGGTTTAAGGGATTACTTTAGAAGAAAGAGACTGGTTACTGGGGAAGCCATGTAACCTGGGCCCATGGGTGCTAGTTTGAAACCTGCTCATTGGAACTGTTCCAGTGAGCTGGCCTAATGCCTGGGTACTCAAGGCTTTTGCTAAGGCCAGGTGTGAATAATATACATGGTATATGAGTTTGTTGTCCATGGAGCAATACATGACCTGGATCCTGGGCCTTGTAGGCTTTGACATTTTTTTTTCAAAACCTACTTTAATTAGGGTTTTCAAAGGCGTCTACCTTCCTTCTAACCCACCTACCAGAGGTAAGGGAAAAAGAAGATCAGTAGGAAAGGTGTGGTGGATCTGTTTAAAAGTTGTACTGTGGGATAATTCCACTCTTCGGTGTCAGGATACCAGCAGTCCAGTTCAACAGCAAACATCAAACATGAATCAGTAGATGCAGCATGATCCAACAGAAATAGCAAGGCTCTGCTGAATTGGCATGAGTTAGTGAAAGCAGCCTGGATCACCCTGAACACCACAGGAAGTTCTGTAGTATGTTTCTTTCTGTGAAGCGAAGGCTAACAAAGACCAGTGAAGACCCCTCTTGTGCTAATCTTCATTTATTTAGCTGGTATGATATAGTTTTTTTTGTCTTAGAACTTTTAATTCTGTCTTTTTTCTTGTGACATAGTCTGGGAAGTTTAACTAGTACCTGTCTACCCACTATAGAGCTCCATAGATAGTTACTAAATGCTTAAACAAATGGATGAATGACAACATCTGAGAGGTCAGAATGGATGAATGACAACATCTGAGAGGTCAGAACATTAAGTTTTTTATGTGAGACTGGTCAGAATGCTCTTATCCTCAGTCATTTAATTGTAGGGTGTTCAAGATGACAATTGACTTAGCCAACTTCAAAACATAACCACCAGCTGATTCAGGACAAACATGAAGCTTGAACAGTAAGTAATTGTTTACAGAAGTCTGAGTTTAAACAGTATTTGTCATTACAGGCATAGACTAGTATATGCTGGCAGTGTCCCTCATGCTGTACAAGAAAGAAATTCTGGAAAACAGGTGTCACAAATAGAAAATAACACCTACTTAAGTGACTGTACATTTATTTAAATAAAATTTTCCAGTGAGTGGAAAGAAAATAATTTTCAAAAAAAGCCCTTTTAATTCAATGAACAGAAAACATAATATACTGGCTTCTACAATTTTAATATGATCCCTTATTAATCATTTATAATGAACAAAGTAAATATTATTTTTCTCTGAATGGATTATATAAAAAACTTGTACCGAGAATGATAATTTTGTACCGAGAATGATAATTTCTTTGGTATAGTTTTTGTGTTTAATCCTCTCAACTCTCAAGTTCTGAGGAAAGTGGCTGCTAACTGTGTCTAATAAGAAATGAAGAAGCTTTTTACATTTCTCATTTAATTTTAGAATTGAATAAGAGCTTTTACTGGGGCTAAATTGGGATGTCTGAAGAGGGTATTCCAAATAGTTCTTATGAAGTTCGGTACTCTGTACTCATTTAGGTTGAAGGTTTTTTTTTTTTTTTTTAAACTCTTACAAAGCCATGGTCAATTACTCTTGTGGTACATGAGGACCTTCACAGGACATGGCAAACACTAGATAAGGCAAGTCTCCCTTGTAAAGTTCCTTTCTTCCTCATTATGCTTCTTCTTTTATCTTAAGAGTCAATGTGTATGCAGAACAACATCCCTTGGCCATATGCTTTGTAGTATAATTAATTCTGTTGCTGTAGTTAAAATGTAGCAGGACTCAGAGAGCAATACGCAAGAACAACCTTAAGGAAGCTGTCAATAACTGAGGTAGGGAAGGAGTTACATGGGAACCAGTTTAGTAAGAGGGAAACCATTCAGACCCTGAAAAGGAAATAAGGGTAAAAGAGAAAAAAAATAAACAAATCAAAAACCAAAAGCCAAAAACAAAAAAAAAAAAAAAAAAAAAAAAAAAA
>NC_034595.1:45308649-45311890 GCF_900095145.1 Mus pahari | reverse complement strand
TTAGTACCAGGTACATAGAAAGGATTCAGGCTCTCTTCCCGAAGATGCTTAGTAACAGGTACATAGGAAGGATTCAGGCTCTCTTCCTGAAGATGCTTAGTTAGTACCAGGTACATAGAAAGGATTCAGGCTCTCTTCCCGAAGATGCTTAGTTAGTACCAGGTACATAGAAAGAATTCAGGCTCTCTTCCCGAAGATGCTTAGTTAGTACCAGGTACATAGAAAGGATTCAGGCTCTCTTCTGAAGATGCTGGTCATTGGGTCAAACACTGGGAGAAGCACGGTGGTCAATAGTGATTGTTCTGGTCAACCCTACATAGGACACTGAAGAGCTCTAGGTGTCTCAGACCTGGATGATATGGAAAAAGAGCTGTTTGTCACTGCCAAAAGAAACAAGTATTTACTGATGTCCCTTACATGCTGCTTAGAATTTTAATCCTCTAATACATCTGTCAGTTAGATATTAATGGAACTGTCCAGCATAAATGTAGATAGATCACACCCATAGAATTTAAGAGAATTTCAGCAGCTTACCCATGATCTTTTCTGGTAAATTTCCAGTTGAACTCTAATTTTAGGCCAACTCTACTTCCAAAGTTCTAAGTACTTTTTGTTACATTATGTTTCCATCTCCATGGGTCAGTGACAAATTCATCCCAAAGGTCGTTTGGCAATACATTTTTTTTTCTACACCAGATAAGGGAAATTACCGTTCATCCAAAAATGAATAGCTTGAAATGCCTGTATAGACTTATGGAATTATGTAATTTTGGAAATTTTGGAAATTTTGGAATTATGGAAATTTTGCATCAAGAATAGCTTGGTAATGGCCTCTGGGTTTACACACACAAAAAATATTACTTTCAAATGCATGTAGTTGATATAGAGATGCTTTTAAACATATCAAAAATTGTTTCTTATTTTCTTTTTTTTCAGTTTATTTTATTTTTTATTGGATATTTTTCCTTATTTACATTTCAAATAGTATAACCTTTCCTGCTGCCCCCACCCCCACCCCAGAAGCTCCTTATCCTATCCCATCTCCCCATGCTTCTATGAGGGTGTTCCCCACCCACACACTCACTCCTACCTCCCTTCCCTTGAATTCCTCTACACTGGGCCATTGAGTCTTCACAGGATCAAGAGCCACTCCTCCCATTGATGCCTGATAAGGCCATCCTCTGCTACATATGCAGCTGGAGCCATGGATCCATCCATTTGTACTCCTAGGTTGGTGGTTTAGTCCCTGGGAACTCTGGAGGTACTGGTTGGTTCATATTGTTGTTCCTTCTATGGGGCTGCAAACCCCTTCAGCTCCTTTGGTCCTTTCTAGAAGTCCTCCATTGGGGACCCTGTGCTCAGTCCAATGGTTGGCTGCAAGCATCTGCCACTGTATTTGTCAGGCTCTAGCAGAGCCTCTCAGGAGACAGCTATATCAGGCTCCTGTCAGCAAGCACTTCTTGGCATCCACAATAGTGTCTGGGTTTGGTAACTGTATATGGGATGGATCCCCAGGTAGGGCAGTTTCTGAATGGCCTTTCCTTCAGTCTCTGCTTTACCTTTTGTCTCCGTATTTGCTCCTGTGAGTATTTTGTTTCTCCTCCTAAAAAGGACCAAAGTATCCACACTTCCTTCTTCTTGAGTTTCATGTGGTCTGTGAATTGTATCTTGGTTATTTGTATCTTTTGGGCTAATATCCACTTATCAGTGAGTGCATACCATGTGTGTTCTTTTGTAGGTTACCTCACTCAGGATGATATTTTCTAGTTCTATCCATTTGCCTAAGAATTTCATGAATTCATTGTTTTTAGTAGCTGAGTACTCCATTGTGTAAATGTAGCACTTTTTTTATCCATTCTTCTGTTGAAGGGCATCTGGGTTCTTTCCAGCTTCTGGCTATTATAAATAAGGCTGCTATGAACATAGTGGAGCATGTGTTCTTGTTATATACTGGAGCACCTTCTAGGTATATACCGAGTAGTGGTATAGCTGAGTCCTCAGGTAGTACTATGTCCAATTTTCTGAGGAACTGACAGACTGATTTCCAGAGTGATTGTACCAGTTTGCAATCCCACCAACAATGGAGGAGTGTTCCTCTTTCTCCACAACCTTGTCAGCATCTGCTATCACCTGAGTTTTTGATCCTTGTCATTCTGACTGGTGTGAGGTGGAATCTCAGGGTTGCTTGTAACTTTTGCCTTTTCAGAAAAAAATTGTTAATTTTCCTCAAATATTTCTCATTTATTTGGGGAAAAATAAAGGCAAAAATATTTATAACAGCAGATTTTTTTTTCTACAAGGCACTTTTCTATTGAGATTCCCTATTTGCTTTGTCTCTAGCTAGCTCCTCCATCTTCTCTGAGTGTGGTAACTAGAGCCTCACCACATTTTCCAAACTTCACCACTTCACATAGAGGTTTATCTAAGCTCCGTGCTGCTTAGGATTTACTTTAAAGCTATAGTTTGAGGAATTACAGGATCTTAAAGTGAGATTTATTCTACCCAAAATACATAAACTCAGGTAGTCTTTGTTCAAATATAGAGAGCTAGCTAATTGCAGCACAAAATCAACTATGTTGTATCATACACACATTTTTAGAGACAGTCTTTATAAAATGTAAGATAATATGAAACGAAAGAAGTCCTGGGCTAGTTTTCCAGACATGCAGATTTCGGAAGCTAAATGCACATAATCCCCATGAAACATTCTGCTTAGCATTGACATGGTTGATTATTGCTGCTCTATTTCTGCTCCTTTGTGCAGAGTGAGCTAAGGATTCAGTAATCCTCAGTGAGCAAAGCATTCTGAAATAGCAGTGTTCAAGGGAGGCATGGTTTAGGCAAGCTTTCCAGTTTGGTCTTTGAACCTCACTCATGGGTTAGCAAGGCACCTCCAACTCCATCAGAATGAAGTCAAATGTTTATAAAAATCTGAACTCACAAATCAGGTTGTGTTTTCCTTTAGTGAATTTGAAGTAAGTCAGGAGTTTTAGACCCTTATACAAGTTTTAGAAGTACCAACTAGGCTTACAGATTACAGAGGCAGAAATGCAGGGCAAAGAGAATCTTAGCTTGCAACTCAGTATAAATTCTGTGACTCGGGAGAAGTCACTTTACTTTATTAGGACCCTAGCTCTCTCCAATTAAAAACACAACCTGTGGGAACGACTCTTGGACTGAAGAAAAAGAATAGCAAATTCTCTCTCTCTCTCTCTCTCTCTCTCTCTCTCTCTCTCTCTCT
>NC_034595.1:45240171-45308439 GCF_900095145.1 Mus pahari | reverse complement strand
GTTTTTAATCTTTGAACCTAGATTATTGCTGCTTTTCTCCTCCTCCTCCTCCTCCTCCTCCTCCCTCCTCCTACTATGTCTGTCTTCATTAATTTCATTCTTTTTCTAATCAGAGTTCCCTGGGTGAGTGACTGAATAAAATAAACCAATTGACTGGCTACAACTGTAAGTAATGAAAGGATCCATTTTCCCGGGGAGCAATGGAGAAGTAATGGAGAAACTGTGATGGTGTTCTTCCTGCAGCAACAAATGAGCTAAGAAGGACTGTTGTCTGCTTGCTATGTTGTATTTCACAGATCTTCCATTTGACTTACCTACTATTGTGACACTCCCATCAGCAAAATATAGTGCCATTCCTGTGCATTAGAGCAGATCACAGACCGATGGAGTCAAACTGAAGGTCCAGGAATAAAACCAAGCATCCAAGTCTGAATGAAACTGTAAAAACAAACAAACTAAAACATGTTGGTAAAAGCATTTTGAAGTTTTTCTTTGGAAACTGAATTAAATATGTAGAGCACTAAAATTACAAACCCGTCTCCTACTCTGTATAAAAATCCCAGATGGGCCAATGATTTTAGTGCAACACCTGTAAGTTTCAAGCTACTAGAAGAATATGGAGGGAAAAAAACTTTAAGTTCTAAGCATAGCCAATGGTTTCATTAATAAGCCTTTCCTCAATTTAGAAAATAACAAAAAGAATTTACAAACATCATTTCATGATATTAAAAAGCTCCGTCACAGAAAAAGAAATAAGCAATATGATAAAAATAAACATTGCTGAACAGAGAGAATCTTTAGTGATATTTATTCATATGGAATTAATAGCCAGAATATATAAAGAACTAAAATATTAAACTCAAAAAGAGTAAATAATGCCATCAGTCACAAGGCAAATGAACTCAACAGGCACCAGTCATCCAAAGAATTACAAATGGCCAGGGAATACATGAAGAAACATTTAATATCTTTATCAATCATGGAAAAAAATCAAATCAAAAGTACTCTGAGCTTCTATTCTAGACAGAATATATACCATTAATATAAAAGATATCGACTATCTTTGTCAAACTACAAAGGAGAATGAAACTTTATAAACTACTGGTGTATTTCCATGATGGAAATGAGTTTTTGCCCTATGGAAATCAGAGTAGGAGTTATTAAAAAATCTAAATATAGAACTTCTATATTGTCAAGCCATACCACATTTGGGCTATACTAAATAGAACAGACTTACTGTACTATTACCTACATACTCACATTTCTCAGTCTTTTATTCACAACAGCCAAGTTATAGAATATGTCTTGATACCCCTTACCAAATCAACAGATAAAGAAAACATAGCACATATAGACAGTGAAGTTTTGTCCATTCACAACTCTGGAAAATAGATGAAACTGGGAAAAAGAAATAAGAACTGGGATAATAAAATCCAATAAATATGAGCAAATAAATTATCTGCACTTATAAAAATGTAATAGCAAAACATAATTTGTGAAATTACTATATGTATATATTAAATTACAAAAGGAAATTAGTTTAATTTCTTTGATTTCAATATTTTTTTCCACAATTGTTCTCTCAGGAGACAGCATGATGGTATTTTTGTGATACTGTGAGCTATAAATCATAGAATTGTATGCTGAAAAGTGTGCAGATACTAGAAGAAATTATGCATTTCCCATGAAGAGCTAAGATTTCAAAAATGTGAAATTCTATCATTTGAGAAGTTTTCTTAGTTCTATATGTTACCCTGATTGTACTGAGATTTGAGAAAGATTCTGTTCATTGAAAACAGACTGAAGAAATGTATCCAATGGGTGTTAACTGGAAAAGGTCATAATATCCTTGGAATTCCTACACGGGATTTTTTTTTCTTGTAATTTTCCTGTAAGATTTTTTTAAAATTATTTTTATTTTAGATTTGTGCATATATGTGTCATAAAAATACATGTGGAGATCAGAGGACAACTTTTAGAAGTCTGTGCTCTTCTACCATTGGAGTTCTGAGGATTGAAGACAGGTCATCAAGCTTGGTGGCACATAACTTTAATACAAAGCCATCTTGCCAATCAAGAAATATTATTCTAGAATAGCATCACCTGAATAATAAGTCTTTTCTCACTGGCAAAGAGAACTGTTCTCTTTAAACTACTTTAAACCCAGAATCAGGTTCAATCTAATAATTGTGTAACATCACTTAGACTACTTCTTCATAGATTATTACTTTAATTCTACCTTACTTTTTTCTCTGATTCCAAAGTTTTATTTTTTTTGTAGACTGTCAACTATATCACGAATGAGCTACTTGAAATATATGTAGGATGTTGAGACTTAACTGTACAGGGATTCCCATGTGTGCAATTGTATCACTATCATTTAGTTGTCCAACACTTTAGTCTTGAGTGTTCTATTCTGAGGAAATTGTTTCTATTAGAAAAAAAAATTTCATGAGGTTATTTGAGAGGTAAAGTTGAAGTTAGAAAATCAGCAAGGTCACCCCTGGAAATTTCGCAAAAAGAGTTTATTAGAAACAAATAATAACAGGTGTCAGTAAATATAACAGTTAAAATTTCACCCAGAGTTATATACATACCTATTAATTTGTATAAACATAACGTTAAGTTGATTTGTGTTGGTAATCCTTTTATGATTGGATAGAGAATCTTTAATATTTGAACAATATTCTATAGGTAAAGAACTTAGGTATTTAAGAGGTATTTACACCTCTATCTTATTTTCATCTTGGAACATGAAAATTCACTGTTAAAACTAGTCTTCCATTCTTCTTTTATTCTTTATTCAGGTTGTTTATTACTTTGTAATAAAGGTTTCAGCAACCTAGTTAAGTTTAATGGGTGGGGAAATTAGACTTTAACCCTTCAATCCTGTCCCCATCCAGCTTCTCCTTACCCCTGCTATATACCCCTTCCAATTTTCTCTCCTCTGTCTCTGTCTCTGTCTGCCCCCTTCTTCTCTGTCTCATAGCCCACTGAGTTCAGTTAGCATTGTCCACTGTTCATATGTACATAAATATATGGCTATCTATGGGAGTGTGGGCAATCTGTGCGAAGCTACATGCCTGAAAAAAAGCTCTCTTCATCTCCTGGTATCCTTGAATAGCTCAGGAATTTTTCTTTTTATTTTAAGAAAATTGATAATTAAGACTAAATATCAAAACACCAAGACAAATTTCATATATCTGAGTTGTTCAGATCATAGAAGAGTCTTTTTATTATTTCATTTTATTTGCTATCTTTTCTCCACTGACTGGAAGGATGGAAATATGAAGTCATGATGTCTAGAGATTCATGCTGAGGACTCTAGCGAAAAATCTTTGTTTCTTCCAAACAGAGGTAACTACTGACAAACGTTGGTATTACTTGGCGTGAAATTGAACTGCACTCCCCCACCAAACACACACACACACACACACACACACACACACACACACACACACACACACACACACACATCTTCACAGTCCTTCATTCCCTCTGTGATTTTTGTGTTTCTGAATCTCTCTCTCCATGAAAAGGTATCAGTCATTGAATTGAAGGTCTTTTCCGTTGTATAGCAATTTCTTCTGAATTGAAACATTCCCTCCAGGAGGGAAGAGAAGACACCTGAGACTCAGGAAGTAAACAAAAAGCCATGTGTGGGAAAGAGGAAACCTGGACGATTCTGGAAGGCCCCTCTAAAGCTTTGTAGAAGGAAGAAATAACCGGGGTAGGAGGCTTTGACCAGCAAAATAGCTGAGAAGAGAGTGCCAGGTTGTTGAAGTGTCTGCCAGCTGTGCAGAGAGCGCCAGGGTTTCATTTTTTGTGAGTTGTCCTCTAAGCTGGAGTGGGCTTTCTGTGTTGCAAGTGCTTCTTTGATTCATTCCTTCCCCTGTAAATTACCCATCCCCCATACTCCTTTTGGTTAACCCAATGTGAACTCACTGGCTCACTAAGCTGGACTTTTACCATTACTATCATTACTATCATTTCTTTGGTCTGTCATGTGTTCTCTCTCTGAGATAAATAGACATGTGTGTATTGTATCTCCCCAGGAAACGTCTGTCATATGCTTTTTAATCCACAATAACTTCACCTTCATTTGATGAGTCTAAAATACTTTTCTCTTCCAAGTGTCACATTCACAAGTATTAGAGGTGAGGAATACAAAATGACGTTGAAGGAACACAATTCCATCCATAACACTAAACACTGCCAAAGACCTAGGCTGAAGGTGTGAAGCATTTTAAGGTAGGATTTGTTGCTGTCTTGAACCTGTCAAACCCTCTTTCTTTTTCCATTCTCCTTCCTTTACTTTTATTGCCCTTCTTTTCTTCTGAGTCATGATTTAATTTTCAATGCATTTATTACACAACTTCACTATCTGACTGCTACATAACATTTAAAGGTTAATTGTTTTGTTTTAAAGTGACTTTTGTTAGTTTTAACATTTTAAGAATAATTTCATTGAGTTTTATAAAATTTTATAAAATTTGATCAGGCTTTTCTGACAGTGTGTGGGGTTTACTTCTATGTGAGTGATATATGTATTTCTATGTATGTGTATGCATGGAGAAGAGAAAATAAAGGAAAAAGGAAAAGAGGAGGTATTACAGTAAACAGACCACAGCTGAGATAGCTGCTTCCATTGAACTCTAAGATGGATAAAATGTTTTCTCATCAAATAAAAATATGTCTGCTGCTTCTCAAGATGGTCAAGGAATCAAATAGAAATTAAATAGTTTTGAGACCTACTGGTAACAAGAACATGGAACAGATTTGCAAAGCAGGAGAACGTGTCTGCTTCAACAGAAAGATCACCAGGGAGGAACACAATGCTGAATCTGTATCTTACAATACCTAGAACTCTGTTATCTAAGATTCAGTTCTTGTACTTGGCTGCCTTATTAGGATGGGATTTTCAAATAGAAGATTCTAAAGCATGCAAACATGAACATTTTGAATAAAATGACTTTTGTATGATATTGCCTGTTTCCTTTTATCAGTTTATCATGTATGCACCCTATATGACTTTTCAGTACATTTTTCTTTATGGGAAAAATGCCCATCTTGGTCTTATCTACAGGACTCTTGTAGATAACTTTCGTTGTTCACTGCCTTAACTTTTTTTTTTTTTTTTTGATGGTGATGATGTAAATTAAATGAGAAAGAGTATCAAGGGATATTCTTGCTTGTGATTGGACTGCCCACTCTCCTTGGCTTTCTTTTATGATGTAAGTTAAGTGAAAAAGCTCTGTGTCTTTTCTGGGTAAAACATATTCAGGAAGCATCTTATTATCACTCTGCCAGGAGATGAGCATGTCCCCAGCAGGTCCTCCTCCTTGCCTGCATCCTGGAGTAATAGAGCAGAGTCCATGCCACTTCACAATGACAATAGAACAGAATCCAGTGTTTTAAGCTACTGAAAATTTCATAGCCTTTGAACCTTTAGAATTACTCAAAAAATTTAAGGGAAATAATGTCTGTGCTTTTTTATAAAAGGAACAAAGTCTTCAGTCTTCTGGGGTCATGGGATATTTCCATGGATACATAGAACTTAGTGCTGAATTCAGATGAGTCCTTGAGTGAGGTACCACTCAAATGAATGATTAAATTATTAGATCTGCAGCTGATTTCATTTCTGTTTCTCTCTGTATTACATCAGGCAAATATCCAACCTCTTCAAGGTTGTACCATCTAATCTAGAAAATAGAGACAGTAATACTTGCTTCCCGGGATCATTAAGGGAATTCAGTGAACAAAGCAGTAATTATTGATGGGGACACTTTTGCCATTTGGATACATGTGACAATGTCAGGCAACTCCTGATCCATGTTATTGACAGGGAGCAGTGACTGGAATGTGGATGCCGTGATACTCAAAAACTGGCCACACTTCATGGGAAAACCCTCATAGAAATATGAATATTCCGGGATTACACAAAATCTTCACAAAGTTCTTGTCAAATAGTAAAAGTAACAAAAAGGTTTGCCACATATAGTAAGAGGAAGTAGGATTCAACAGCAGTCTGAAAGTATCCTTGCAATTATTATGCATTGAATTCCACTCTGGAAGTTTATTATAAACATTTGTATCTGAAAGTAAATTTATAACTATAAAATATTGTTCTTGGAGATTATTTCACAATGGTAGTCTATAACCCACACACCCTTTGTGGTTATCTCAGCAATAAAATAAAAAGAGGCTTGGAATGTGCTGAGGTTTCCTAAGAATTTTTATGGCATGCCTCAAGTAATTATTGTCACCAAATAATTTAGACAGGGTTTATAAAATCGTATGAATTTAAAATGTTATATAAATACGCAATGCATAAAGTAATCTTCTTGAATAATAAATGTATTTACCCAAAGCGTAAGTGAACAGCTTCTAAGAAGCTATTCCAATTATCCAGGTAAATACTTGTGTCCATGGCCACATTTCTTTTGTTGTTTTGTGTCATAGGAACAACACTGGAAATATTATCTTATGATCAAGGTGGAAAGGACATCACCTAAAGCCAGCCCAAATCTGTAAAACGCTACTATACCAACATCTCTTTTTGTCAGTCTTCAAGGGCTCTCTTCAGGAATGTACTCTTTCTACAAAGAGACTTAGCTTAGTGTAAAATGAAGGCTGCAAAGTCACTTTTAGGGAATGTGTAGTTAAGTTTCTCCGATTCTCACCAGTTTAGGAAACAGATGAATTAGTGTCTTTGTGAATTCATATAGAACGCTTACATTCCACGGAAATAACATCCTTGTTTTGAATGACATTTAAATGGGCATGAATATGTTAAGGTTCTGAGTTACTGATTTCAACTAGATATGAGTATGGTATTGCTTATATATTTCTAGTTTCTAATTAAAAATTGGGCACCAAAGATTAAAAATCTACAGTAAACTAATCCTGGGTATTGTAAATAGCCAATGATATTGTAGTAACATGAAAAACACTATATTCTGTGTGTTTTTCTCAGTTGATCATAACAGTCACCCTGCATTGAAGACATTACTACCTAATTATTTAAAAAATTTATTGGATATTTTATTTATTTATATTTTAAATGTTATCCCCTTTCCTGGTTTCCCCTCTGGAAACCCCCATCCTATCTTCTCCCTCCCCCGCTTCTATGTCGGTGCTCATCCACCCACTCACTTCTGCTTCTCAACCCTATACTGGGGCATTGGGCCTTCTCAGGACCAAGGGCCTTTCTTCCCATTGATGTCCAAAAAGGCCATCCTCTGCTACATATATGGCTGGAGCCATGGGTCCCTCCATGTGTACTCTTTGGTTGGTGGTTAAGTTAATGGGAGCTCTGAAGGAGTTAGGTTGGTTAATATTGTTGTTCTTCCTATGGGTGGCAAACCACTTCAGCTCCTTCAGTCCTTTCTCTACCAAGATGAACTCTCAATTCTGAACATCTATGCTCCAAATGCAAGGGCACCCACACTCATAAAAAGAAACATTACTAAAGCTCAAAGCACACATTGTACCTCACACAGTAACCGTGGGAGACTTCAACACCCCACTCTCATCAATGGACAGATCATAGAAACAGAAACTAAACAGAGATACAGTGAAACTAACAAAAGTTATGAACCAAATGGATTTAACAGATATCTATAGAACATCTCATCCTAAAGCAGACTATACCTTTTTCTCAGCACCACATGGTACCTTCTCCAAAATTGACCATGCAATCAGTCACAAAACAGGCCTCAGCAGATACCAGAAAATGGAAATAATACCATGCACCCTGTCAGATCACCATGGACTAAAGTTGGTCTTCAATAACAACAAAAACAACAAGAAAACCCATATCTACATGGAAGCTGAACAATGCTCTATTACCTATTTTATATGTGGGTAAACTAAGACTTAGTAAGCATTAAAGGCCAGAGTCTATTACTCTCATGAAGCCTGTTAACAGTAAAGAACACCCTCACAATCTTCAAGTCTATGACCATCTAAAGTTCAAAACCTGACAGCTTTCATTGAAGTGGTAGCAACATGGCCTTCTTCGGAAAGTAAAGGGTATTTGTCTTTTCTAGCTGCCAGATAAACTCTCGCTAGACTATTGGGATACTTTCTGGTCTCAGTGCCTAAGGAGTGGTCTGTTTCTTAAAAGTAGCTGTGTGGCAGTAAAGGAGAAACTCTTATGGCAGGATGCAAATTAGGAAAGTACTTATTGATGCTAGACAAAATGATTAGTGACCTTTTTCTTTGTTGGAAGCAAGCAAAAGAAACTCATTCTAAGTACTACCAATATATTTCAGATTCCATTTAACCATAGGAAGAAACTAAATTCAAGGTCCCAGGTCCTAGGGGAGCTTGGGACTTCCCAAAAGCTGAACAACTTGTATTATAAGGAAACAGTTGTCTAAGTCCAGACATCTCAGGGAAACGTTGTTCAGGAACTGTTGTCTGAGTTCAGATAGCACAAAGACGACTATCTTGCTGGCAGGATCAAACAAATCCATGCTCTTAGGTCCAGGAACCTAGTCTTAACCTGCTTGGTGAAAACTCCCTTGCTCAACCCCTTATATGTTGTGGGAAATATTTAAAAAGTCGCACCATCCTGTGCAACACCCAGCTACTCTCTGCTCTGGCAGTCTCAGTCTCACCACCTCCATGGCTAGCCCCATGCAGTGACCAATCATGGTTTGTTTTTTTTTTTTGCCGCAACTTCTGCTCACTTTCCCAGCCATCCACTCCATGTGGTCAGTGGTCCCAAATCTCAGTAACCTAGTAAAATAAAAACTCTAACAGCTTGCAATTTATGTCAGATTTGTATCAGTAAATTCTCACCCCACAAAACGTTCACGCAGTTACTCAGAGCCAACTGATATTGATATAAATTGCCCACCTAGATAAGACAAATTGTCCTGTAATTATACATCCCTTATAAGATATGCACAGCTGTCTGTGGCTATTTAAAGCCACATGGACTCTGAATCATCCTACTCTTCCTCCATTTTCCTCCCTTCCTCTCCTGTCCTCCCTCTCTCTGTCTCTGAAACTTTTAGCTCTACCTCCCTTTTCCTTGTCCAATCACAGGCTTCCTCTATTGATATTTAAATTGATTGGACAGGTTAAATTCTGCTATACTTATATCAAAATATGATTGGACAACGCTATAACCTACAATGATACCCCTTATTTTATGGCATCCTTTAAATATGCTGTGCAATTTCTCTTCAAGGTCACAGTTCATCTCCTGAGTCTGTTCTGTAGCCCTGATTGATCAGTAGCAGCTAAATTACAATAAATTTTTGTCATCTTCATTGACCTGGTGCTTGAGTTATATTGGATTTATGTTGGATTTAAGCAGACCTCACTACACTTTGCATCTAATACATAAAGTCCATGAGAGTTTTAGTAATTCAGGTGGAGTCAGGGAAGTTTATGGTCACCAATCATTCTCTCGTATCTTTGGAAATTATCATGTTGAGTCTAGACTAGTGATTCTCAGCCTTCTGAGTGTTGCGATTCTTTAAAACATTCCTCATATTGTGATGACCACCAACCACAAAATTAGTTTTGTTGCTACTTCATCACTGTAATTTTGCTACTGTTATGAATCACAATGTAAATATCTGTTTGTTTTTGTTTTTTTTCCTGATGTTTGTGTCATTTGACTCCCACGTTGAGATCCACTGGTCTACAGGGAAGATGGAACTCACTTAATGCCTGATACCTTTTTAAAGGAGAAAACTTCTATCTCCAGAAGCAAATGTGGCCTACAACACTGTCACTTTTGGTACTTTTCAGGAAAAATTCCTGAAGTGTGAGAATTCATGTTTATTCATGTGAGTTACACATACCAATAACAAGTTGTCTTTCTTAGACAAAATTTGTATTTTTATTCTTCATAGTTAAATATCAAAATCTCTAAATAAAGTCCTGTGTGGTCCCTAAACTCTATCCTAGGATATTACTACTTATCCTTCATAAATGCCTCACTTTGTGCCACCTTTACATGAATTATGTCACTGACCCATATAACTGCCCTCTAAAGTAAGTACTATTGTTATCTTTGTCTTGGAGAGGATAAGGCAGCTGACATTTAGAGTATTTAGTAACTCCCCCTAGTCTACAGATAAATACTGGTAAATCCAGGATTCAAGTTCAGGCATTATGACTATAGTATTTATGCTCCTAGCCATTATGTATCACTGTGCTGAGAAAAAAGGATTTAGATTCAACTACCACCCATCTCATATCTCAAAGTATTTATAACTTTTGTTAATGAGAAATTTGTAGCTCAAGTTTTAGTGTAACATTTTAGAATTCACATCTGAGGAAGACACACACAGCTTGAAAAAATAGGCAGTGGTGCATATGTATCTGCTTAAAGAGACTGGGTTTGTGAAAGTGGTTGCTACTGAACATGTTGGGATATCTGTGATTAGCATTGAATCCTTTGTGCTTTCAGTTAAATAAGAAACCTGTTGTGGTCTTAATGAGAAATTCCCCAGTTGGTGATATAGCTTGTTGATTTTTAGGAGGCCAGGTTTTAATGGAGGAAGTATATCACTAAGGGTGGGCTATGGGCTTATATAGCCTCATATTACTTCCAGTTTGCTATCTCTGCCTCTTGATTGTGGTTGATATATAATCCCTCAGTTTCTTGCTCATCCCACCTTGCCAGTAGACTACCTGTGCTTTGCCAGCATGATAGATTCTCCCTCTAGAACCAAAACAAACTCTCTCTTCTCTAAGTTGCTTTTGGTCATGGTGCTTTATCAACAGAAAGTAACTAATCCACTCCTCTTATCTGCATTGATATTAGCATTGTTGTGGATCTGAGAGTCAAGTTCTGATCTGTTTCCCATTATTATGAGTTATAGCAGTTCTGATCCCAGCTGAACTAGTGAAAGATGAATCCATTTTTCATAGGCTGATCTGGAGCTCAACTTATGCAGAACCAGGATTCCTAGTTTATATATATTGCTGTTACCCAGTTTTAAAAATTGCTTGAGAAAAGATCAGTTATAATATTTCTTAAAAATAATAAAAATACAGAAGATGTAAACCCACACTTTCTGTCCTAAAACCTCACCAGGCAAAATAGAATCTGTTTAGTCTGCAGTAATTTGGCAGCTTCAGTATTGAAATGTGTATCACTTTCTGTTATTGAATTTAGAGCCAAGTTCTTATATCTCCTTTTGTCTTAAGATATCTGCACAGATTTTGTTGTATAATTAGTACAAAATGTTCTCTTTGGGCTTATGTTATTTAATTTAAAAGAATCTTGGAGTCCACAATTATTTTCACCTTTCAAAAGTGAGTACATTTCTGTTGAGTCACTGGTTATTTTTATTATTACCCGTCAGGAGACTACTAAATAGCAGATAGTATTTAAACTTGAAAGGCACTTCTCTTCATCTCGTTTCTTTCTTCTTAACACTTTACTTATTCCTACATTTCTTTTTTTTTTTTTCTAGACATCCCTGAAGGTCAGAAGTTACTGGGATATTCATAGAAGTGAAAGAAGAGAAAAGAAAATACCTGGAAGAAGGTTTCTTTCTGGAACTCTCCCCTCCCCCTAAAATCTGAAAGCGGGATGGAACACAATAAAATATAAAGAGCATCCTGTTTGCAAAGACTCTGCTTATGATCTAAAACCAAGTTAACCATTTAAGAAGTGAAACCTTTGTGATTCCAGTATCTTCTATCAGGGTTCTGTATCTACTATATTATTCCTGTTATTCAGGTTCCCACATCTGTGAAGTTGTTCTTATGGTCCACCCAAGGTCTCTTGTTTTTTCTCAATAGAATATTCTTTTCTGGAAATTGTGTTCTTCTATATATGTTTTACATAATGAGTGAAAGATTAGATTCTGGATCCAAGTATTGATATTTGAATTTTAGAACAGACTGGGTTAGCTAATGGCAGAAGGCAAGAAATGTATTGCTTTAATTGTGCAAGGCCATTCTGCCATATGCTTATAGTAAGAGGTTTGTGTGTGTGTGTGTGTGTGTGTGTGTGTGTGTGTGTGTGAGTGTGTGTGTATGTGTGTGTATTCAAAATACATTTCTTAAAGTTGAAAATAAATAGCCTTTGACTATTTGATCAACCCCTGACAGTTTTATGAAACTCTTCTGTGGTTAACCACAATAAACAGAACCCCTCACCACTTTTTTTAAGTTTTATGGTATAAGTCCCAGTAGTTAGACAGCTTTAGAAAGAAATAAAAAGAGAGAATTGGTCAAATAGTGGATTGATCAAGTTCACAAACAGATTCTTGCAGGAAATGTAGACGTATAGGGTGAGTTATCTTCCCCTGAAGGCATTGACTAATGCAAGTCACAAACTCCTTGCCTCTGATTCCCATTCACCAAGCATTTCTAAAATTATATTTTATCATCTAATGTGTGTTCATAAGATTCAGAATACTATCATAATGTAATCCTGGGTCATTACAGTTTCTACTATTGATTAATTAATTGATAACTTTGCATGTTACCTTCTAGAAGCCTCGTTGATACAGACTATCCATTTATTTCCAGATCTGATATATTAGTTTTCTGAGTCTATATAACTGAAGGGCCGACCTTGTACTGGAATTAATTCAATAAAAGAAATGTCCTTCTAGTCTCTTGGAAGCCTGCCTGACTATTCCTCTAGGAACAGCGTCACATCTCTGTGTTATTTCCAAATTCCACAGTTGCAATTAGAAGAGAACTCAACATATAAAAATGTGGGGTTTTTTGTTGTTGTTTGTTTAATTTTTTTGTTTGTTTTGTACAGCATTTGTCTCCTTCCTGATCAAGGTGCAGAATACTGTTTTTTTTAAACAAATCTTTATTTTTTCCTCATGTTTTTCTTCTAAATTTTAATGAACACTACCTGTAGAGTTAGTCAAGGTTAAAACTAATTATACTAAATGTGCTAGAAACTGGGAGAAGAATCAGCAAGATTCAGATAATATTGGCAAGAATGAGAGGAGAAGGACAAGTTCATCATCACATTTAATATTTTGCAGGCTTCTTTCCTTCTTCATTAAACATGTTTGATGCTGTTTATGCTGATGCCAAAGGAGGTTAAACACAACTTAAGTATGTTGTTAATTTGTTAGAATGTTTAATACAAAAACAAATAAATATAACCTCATGAAATGTAGTGCTGCTGATGGCAGCTAAAATGAATTCTGGTCATCATTAAAGCTTTCCTGTAAGGTCAAAGTTGCCTGTTTACTGCTACAACTGTTGGGTATGTTCTTTGACATTGTTGGGATTGTATCAAAGCAGCCATTTGGTTTCTGAATTGTATTCTGAATTCTGTCTCTTCTTTCACTGCATCTCTTGCCATCTCTAAGAATTCTAAGACTTGGAAGGACTGGTTGGCTCTCAGATCGTTCTGTCTTAGGATGGAGATTTCTGCAACAGATTATTCAACCTGCTGTGTATATATTTAATTGTTCTATCCTACGAAGATTTCTTACAATACTAGCCTTGTGCTTGCATGTGTGTGTGTGTGTGTGTGTGTGTGTGTGTGTCACACACACAAAGGGGCTTGGGATAGCTCATAGAACCAACAGCACAGTATTAGAAGCTAATGGAACGGGTGTGGTAAGAGAAATAGCATGCCTTCTATCTTTTCTTTCTCTTTTAAGTCATCAATTTCCTGTGCTATAAATACAAACCCACTTTTTACCCTATAGAAAACAGAATTTTTTTTCCAATTTTTTATTAGGTATTTACTTCATTTACCTTTCAAGCACTATTCTGAAAGTCCCCTATACCCTCCCCTCGCCCTGCTCCCCTACCCACCCACTCCCACTTCTTGGCCCTAGTGTTCCCCTGTACTGGGACATATAAAGTTTGCAAGACCAAGGGGCCTCTCTTCCCAGTGATGGCCGACTAGGCCATCCTCTGCTACATATGCAGCTAGAGACACGAGCTCTGGGGGAACTGGTTAGTTCATATAATTGTTCTACCTATAGGGTTGCAGACCCCTTCAGCTCCTTGGGTACTTTCTCTAGCTCCTCCATTGGGGGCCCAAAACAGAAATGTTTTTATCCAGTATCTTTTCAGATACTGACATTTTTTTTTTCTTGAACTGGGGAGAAGGTTCAATGTAGTTTCTCTGAAAATATGACAAGAATTCAGATCCATAACATTCATGTAACATAATGACATGGCTGTATGAGCCTGTAACCACATCATTAAATAGTAGAGACACAGGCCAGGCAGCCTAGATGAACCAGCAGGCTTGCATTTAGTGAGGGACCCTTTCCTTAGGTGCTAAAACAGAGGTGACAGAGGATATCTGATGTTCTTCTTTGGCTCCATATGTACATACACAGGTGTAGACATCCACACTCATGTATATGTACAACATACAGAGAGATACAGACAGAGGGACAGAGACAGAGACAGAGACAGAGACAGAGACAGAGAGACAGAGAGACAGAGACAGAGTTTTTTTTTAAATATTTCTCTAGTGTATGTACACATACTTTGATTTGGCACTTAAAGGGTATATGTACTCAAAGAGAAGAAAGCATATTTCTAAGGTAAATATTCACAATTTTAAATGATAAAGTTTATTACCATTAACAACTTCCTGACTTTCTGCAACATTTTATGATTTATCAAACATTTTCACACATTGCTAAGAGAAAACATTATTTATTTGAGATTTGAATAAAAAAACTCTAAAGTGGCTAGTGGATAACACCATTTGTGAATACAGGTCTACAAGTTTTTGGGTATATACAAAAAAGTAGAGTGCAGGTCAAAAATCATCACTTTGGATTTTAGTAGCCTCCTAATAATGAACTAAATTATATTAATTTGAGAACACTAAATATGATCGTGAAGTGAGGAAATGATGAAGTTATACTCGGCTGAATTATTAAAATGAATTAGGTCATTACAGTAACTAGGAAGACATGATGCTGGAAAAATAGAAAGAAAATTGACTATCCCAAATTCACATTGCAGTCATTCACTCAATTATTCTATTCACCAATAAATAATTTATCTTGATATGGCAATTTTATACTATCTCTTAAGTTATTGTCATAGACATCCTAGGGTGATCCAAGCCTTCACTAAAATTTTAGTCTGGTGGGGAGATAGACAGACATTACCCCATGTGAGTTTGTAGTTATGCACTGCCCTAGGATGCTACATCCACTCCAGTAGTGACTCATGTGACAGGCCTAGAAACCTGGACATAGTCCTGAGGAGAAAAGTTCACAGTAACTTAGTCTCCTGGAACCGTGGAATCCTGTATAACGAATGCTCCAATAATGTCCTTGCTTTAGTCAGTGAACGGATCTGTGTGCTTTCCCTCAGTATTATTTTATTATAGGTGTCTCTAAGCAGTGACTTGCTAAATACCTAAGCAAAATTGAACTTTGCTTCCTGGCCTTCACCAATGCCTTAGGTAGTTCTTGAGCCACCCCTGGGCTTGGAATTCAGTAAGAATGTTGCCTATTCAGTGACATTCAGAATTGCCTCTAGTATTGTAAGAGAGAAAGAGTGAAAGAAATCAGGCATTACTATTTACTACTTACAGTTAGAAATCACAGGGCAAGCTCAGCAAAGTAAGTTTAGAATTCTTATTATAGTTATGTATGACAGACTACATTATTTATAAGTAGAAGGTCCCGCCACACAATCACTTAGAAAATAGCTGAGTTACTCCCATATGCAAGAATTTATCATGACCTAGGAAGAAGGAAAGTTGTGGTCTAAGAAGGAACTAGAGTAAATACTTAGAACTATAGATAGCTGAGTCATGCCCATACACAGGAATTTACAATGGCCTAAGGGGAAGGTGGACTATACAATAGACTAGAATTGGAACTATGGCAAGGGCATGAAGCCCTTGCCCCTGGCTTCTAAGATTAAACTGACCTTAGGTGGAGCTGCTTTTGATCCTAGTTGTTAACATTGATTTTTATCCCAGTTGGTACCTGTTAGCTTTTTGTATGCATTCCTCTGTTTTCTGTAAAAGTCATTTATAAGACTTGTGATCGCTTTGAGACAAATTACATCCAGATACTGCACTCCCCTGTGTCCTGTCTGTTTGTCACCCTTTTCAATCGCTAACTCCTTGCCCACCTGGCGGGGGGGGGGGGCGACTGAGGCTGGTCTGAGGCACTAGGAGACAGGGAGGGATGCTCAATGGCAGAAGCTAGAAGCCTCAGACTTAGTCAGGATTCTGCATATGGCTTCTCAGAGTTCTCTAATGAGAGACAGCATTTAGTATGTGAAGCATGAACTAAAGTTCTCAAGGTGAGGGGAGTTAGGACCAGTCCATGTACTCCTGAAAGTGGGAAGAGCCAATACATGCATGAAGTGTAGATTAACAAAATTTGTTGGGGTTGGGAATCATTAGCCAAGTGAGGAAGAAAAGGAGGGCCATAGAGGATCTTGTTTCTTTGGAACTTCAGCCTACGAACAGTTGAAACTACCGTATGAATGCTATTAGAGGCATATGTTGATGAAGAATGAGCTATTCAAAGGATGACTCTGAATGTCTAGTTATGGTTAGACAGATGAATTTATACCACACAACTCCCATGTATCAATAATAATTCCCATGGATCAATAACAAGTCAGAATAGCCTTTATAGCTCTTACAGAAGTTGAAGCAGTAAGTTTTCTACCAAGACAGCATTCAGGACTGTGTGGTTTTACTGATCAGCTTCATAAAAAGAACAGTGAAGAAAATTTAGTAAACTCAAAAAAGAGATGTACCTAAGAAGAGGAAAAAAATATTTCATGACATTTTAAGAACTCTACCTAGTCCCACAGTTTTACTACAAGAAAAGCATAGACTAATATATCTTAGAATACATTGAAAATGGTTTAGGATTAACAAAGTGTAAGTGAATTGACTATATCAATACATAAAACTGAATTATTTCAAATGAAGACTGTAGTCAGTGTTTGCTACTTTGTGGCTCTTTTCTTTTTTAACCCTTCTCTACCTACTTCCCAACTTCTCAACCCCCTAACACTAGATTGCAGAGAAAAGAGCATGCATTCTACTTCCTGCCACACTGGACAGGAAAGGATGAAGCTGTTCTGGGGAATGGGTGGGTCAGCAGGATATCCGTATGACTCTGAACTCTGGTGGGGATTGAGGGGGAAGCTTTTTCTGAGGATTTCAGTGTTACACCTCTTTTAGATAGTATTCAATGAAACATCTTGTGTGTCTTTTATTCTGGGTGAGCAAAGGCTATATAAACTTTGCAAGAGTGAGAAGAGATTTTTCAGTTGAATGTACACTGGCTGGAGCTTAAGGCACTGGGAATGCCTCATTTGCATGGAGAGGGATTCGAGGTGCTTGGATAGACAGGTTCTTATTGGAATAAAGGGAGTTGAATCTGTAATTTTGCTACATTTCATTCCTGAGATAGAGGATGTGTGGAATCAGGCTCCCCAGAGAAGAAGGAGCTCTTCTGGGAAAGGAAATCCTCCATTTTGCACTCGGCTCATGGGGCTGTTCCATTAGGTAGTCGGAAACCTTAAAAGTATGGTTTCCCAACAAAGATGGATAGAGTGGAAAAGGGATGATGTTATCATTAGACTACTTCCTGCTGATTAGGGGCATCAAATTTCTTGGGGGTGAGTTTAATCTTTGTTATCAGGATATCTAATGTCTTGTTGTTGTTTCTTCTTTCCACATGACTACTTAGCAAACCCCAACTAATTAACCAAAAACTCAGCACCTTTCATGGTCCACGCATTTAACATAAGCTCATAAGATCCCCAGAATTCCAAATGTCTCACAGCTGCAGAATTAGCTGCAGCTGCTAGAGGAGGGGGCAAATCATAGTCAGCTGTTGTGCAGCCGCCCCACATCACACACCTGGGATTAAAAAAAAAGAAAATCTGATAATATTCCTGTGTTTTTCTAGAAACCAAAATTCTCACTCTAGAAGACTGTCTGTACTAGCTAATTTTGTGTCAACTTGACACAGCTGGAGTTATCACAGAGAAAGGAACTTTAGTTGGGGAAATGCCTCCATGAGATCCAGCTGTGGGACATTTTCTCAATTAGTGATCAAGGGGGAGAGGCCCCTTGTGGGTGGGAACCATCTCTGGGCTGGTCGTCTTGGGTTCTATAAGAAAGCAGGCGGAAGCAAGCCAGGGGAAGCAAGCCAGTAAAGAACATCCCTNAGCAATATGGAAATGTAAGCTGAATAAACCCTTTCCTCTCAGAAAGTCAAAGTTGTTCTAATATTTTAAATGTGATTAAACTAAACAGGCACATTAAGGGAGAAAAATTCTGCATGACGTTCTCAGTGCAGAAAAACAAACAAACAAACAAACAAAACCCCACAAAACACTAGACAAGATTTTGCAGCCAATCATATCTAAAAGCTAACACAATCTGGGGCAAAGGGGGATTCCCTCAGTCTGACAGAGATCTCTAATTAATTCTGTCATTACAACTAAAAGCCAAAGAGTCTGATGCTTCCCTGGGACCTTCTGCTTAGTAGTGTAGCACTTTAAGCCTCCTGGAAGTCCCTCTGTGCATGGATAAATCAGGAATGATAATTCTTACCAAGGAGTGTATGCTTGTGAGTGTGTTAACACACTAAAAAGGAGTTTGGGTAGACATGAGGGACATAATGCCTAACAGAGAATTACAATTCTTTTACGTTTTCTGATGAATGTCCTGAAAATCCTACAATACATCTTCCCCTCAAGTGTTTATTTCCTCCAATTTATTTTTATTATTTGGGGTCTTGAAAGAGATTTAAATTCTTTGATTATCTAGTCATCTTTTGACCTTTATGACTTCATATTAGCTTTCTCCTCTGGGTTGGGCAGATAGCTCATAAAGCTAATAAGATTTACAGCTAGCTCTTTAAGTCCTTCACTGTGGATCTTGAGAGGAGGGAAAAGGACAATTGATTAAGTCATTATTTCTTAACTTATTGGTAGGTTTTAGGTGTTAGGTTTTGGGTATTTTATTCTTTTCTTTTTTTTTAAGCCCTCATCAAAAAAAGGCATATTATCCCACATTCAATATTTACACTCAAGCATTTCTCTCTGTATATTAAGCAATAATAGTGTCAGGGTTTGATGCCTGCCCATGGGATGGATTCCAAGTTGGGCTAGTTCCTGTATGGCCTTTCCTTTGTCTCTACACCATTTTTGTCCCTGCACTTCCTTTTGGAGTATCCACACTTGGGCCTTCCTAAGTTTCATACGGTCTGTGAGTTTTAATAGTTGAAGAGTATTCCATTGTGTAAATGAACCACATTTTCTGTATTCATTCTTCNNTTGAGGGANATCTGGGTTGTTTCCAACTTCTGGCTATTACAAATAAGACTGCTATGAACAGAGTGGAACATGTGTCCTTGAGGTATGGTGGAGCATCATTTGGGTTTATGCCCAGGAGTGGTATAGATGGGTCTTCAGGTATAACCATTTCCAATTTCCTGAGGAACTACCAGATTGATTTTCAGTGTTGTTGTACTAGTTTGCAATCCCACCAGCAATGAAGGAGGAGTGTTCCTTTTCTACACATTCTCTGCAGGATGTGCTACCACTTGATTTTTTGATCTTAACCATTCTGAATGGTATAAGGTGGAATCTCAGGGTTGTTTTGATTTGCATTTCCCAGGTGAATAAGGATCTTGAACATTTCTTTAAGTGCTTCTCAGCAGCAATTTGAAATTCCTCTGTGGAGAATTCTCTGTTTAGCTCTGCACCCCACTTTTAATTGAGTTATTTGGGTTTTTGGAGTTCAACTTCTTGAGTTCTTTGTATACTTTGAATACTAGCCCTCTATTGGATATAGAGTGAGTGAAGATCTTTTCCCAATCTGTGGGTTGCCAATTTGTCCTTGGTGTAATTCTAACCAAGCAAGTGAAAGATACGCATGATAAGAACTTCAAGTACCTGAAGAAAGACATTGAAGAAGAGCTCAGAATATGGAAATATCTCCCATGCTCATGGATCAGTAGGATTAACATAGTAAAAATGGCCATCATACCAAAAGCAATCTACAGAGTCATTGCAGTCCTCATTAAAATTCCAACACAATTTTTCACATACATAAAAAAACCAAATCTTAACTTTCTTTATATGGAAAATCAAAAACCCAGGATCATGAAAACAATTCTTAACAATTAAAGAACTCCTGGGAGAATCACCATCCTTGACCTCTAGCTATACTACAGAGAAATATTCATTAAAAACTGTGTGGTCTTTGCACAGAGACAGACAGATCTATCACTGGAACAGAATTGAAGACCCAGAAATAAACCCACACACCTATGGACACATGGTCTTTGACAAAGAAGTCAAAACCATACAGTGGACAAAAGAAAATATCTTCAACAAATGGTGCTCATCTAACATGTGGTCTGTATGTAGAAGAATGCAAATAGATCTATATTTATCACCTTGTACAAAGCTCAAATCTAAGTGTATTATGGACCTCAACATTAAGTCAGATACACTGAGTGTATTAGAAGAGAAAGTGAGAAGAGAAACAGAAAGCCTCAAACACGTTGGCATAAAAGAAATTTTCCTCTGGATAGTCCATCCTTTCATCTTAGCTCCAAACTTTGTCTCTGTAAGTTCTTTCATGGGTGTTGTGTACTCTATCCTAAGGAGGAATGAAGTAGCCACACATTGGTCTTCCTTCTTCTTGGTTTTCTTGTGTTTTGCAAATTGTATCTTGGGTATTCTAGAGACTACCCCACCCGGGGATCCATCCCATCATCAGCCACCAAACCCAGACACTACTGCACATGCCAGCAAGATTTTGCTGAAGGGACCCTGATATAGCGGTCTCTTGTGTGGCTATGCCAGTGTCTGGCAAGCACAAAAGTGGATGCTCACAGTCAGCTATTAGATGGAACACTGGGTTCCCAATGGAAGAGCTAGAGAAAGTACCCAAGATGCTGAAGGGGTCTGCAACCCTGTAGGTGGAACAATATGAACTAACCAGTACCCCCAGAGCTCGTGTCTCTGGCTGCATATGTAGTAGAAGATGGACTATTCAGCCACCATTGGGAAGAGAGGCCCCTTGGTCTTGCAAACTTTATATGCCCCAGTACAGGGCCAAGAATGGGTGGGAATGGATAGGTAGGAGAGTAGGGGTGGGGGAGGGTATAGGGAACTTTTGGGATAGCATTTGAAATGTAAATAAAGAAAATATTTAATAATAAAAAAAAGAAATGTAAAAACCAAAACAAAAAACAAAACAAAAAACAAAAAACAACAAAAAAAAAAGAAAGAAAGAAATTTTCCTGAACAGAATACCAATGGCTCAGGCTTTAAGTTCAACAATTGACAAATGGGACCTCACGAAACTGAAAAGCTTCTGCAAGGTAAAGGACACTGTCAATAGGACAAGATTTATTATTTTTCAAACTACTTATATTTTTGACAACATGTGAATCTTAATGAGATCCCCTTGTTTGGCTCAGGTGTTTAGGACTCAATTGTCAAAATATAAAAATGTAAAGTTCTATAACAATAATAAAACAATTCTTTTTTCATATGACTCAAAGTAATTTGTAAAATTTTTTTTTAAAGATTTATTTATTATATGTAAGTACACTGTAGCTGTCTTCAGACACTCCAGAAGAGGGCGTCAGATCTTGTTACAGATGGTTATGAGCCACCTTGTGGTTGCTGGGATTTGAACTCCAGACCTTCGGGAGAGCAGTCGGGTGCTCTTACCCACTGAGCCATCTCACCAGCCCCAATTTTTAAAATTTTTATATTAATTCATTGATCATCATGTTCTACATTATAATTCAGACATTTTTCTGTTTCTATTATAATTTTCTCTCACTCAACAAAGGAGAATGCTCTGTGACTTTTTCTGGGGAGATTTGAACTAACATGTATTCATTCCAGATAAAACACTGAGAACACATTAAATAAACAGTTACCCCTAAGCCTAGCCTAGTAAAGCAATGATTGTATTGTGGTTACTTATCGGTGTGTGAATAAAAGTTACATACAGAAGCACTAGTGACTCAGGACAGCTGTCATCTCTAGAAAGCCCCACCCAGCAGAGGCAACAACTTACAGAAGCTGCATCTCTGTAGTCCTTGGAAGGCATGTGGCTTGATGGGACAGCCTCCTCCCTCCAGCAACTATTATTGGTAATATAACCTTAGGACAGGATCTTATAAGTCTTGTTTGTCACTTTTAGGAGTTCCTGACACAAGTAAGTTCCACTTCCTTCATGGGTCTTGTAAATTTTGTTACTTCATGATGCCTATGAGACTCTGTCCTTCAAGGACTGAATGTTTTAGCAATAAGGAAATAACTAAACTACAGAGGATGAATGTCTGCATATGTGATAGTAAAACAGAATTGACCTCTTTAGAGGGTCCAAATTTTGAGAAAAGTTAGTCCTTTTAACATTGTACACATTTTCTTTTAGGTCACCAAATATCTGAAAGTGTTACTTAAAAGTTAGACCCCAAGCCGGGCAGTGGTGGCACACGCCTTTAATCCCAGCACTTAGGAGGCAAAGGCAGGCAGATTTCTGAGTTGGAGGCCAGACTGGTCTACAAAGTGAGTTCCAGAACAGCCAAGAGCTACACATAGAAACCCTGTCTAGAAACAAACAAACAAACAAACAACAAAAAAAAAAGTTAGACCCCAGGGTGAAATAGCTTAGTTTCAGATTCTGGAAGAATTAAGGCTATATTAGAGGTTAAGTTACTCTGTTGTTTGAGTGAAAATGGCCCTCATAGGCTCATATACTAGAATACTTCATCACCAGGGAATGGAACTATTTGAAAAACTTATGGCCTGTTGGAGGAAGTGTGTCATTGGAGGGTGGGCTTTGAGGTTTCAAAGGCTCATTCTAAGCTGAGAGTTTCTCTTCTTCCTGCTTCCTGGGAATCTGGATGAAGAACTCTCACCTATTTTTTCTGAACCATGTCTTTCTGTATGCTGACATGCTACCTGTCATGATGGTAATGGGCCAAATCTCTGAAACTCTAAACAAGCCCTAGTAAAAAACATTCTTCTACGAGAGTTGCAGTGGTCATGATGTCTCTTCAGAGCATTGGAACACTAACCAAGGCAGTTAGAATTCAGAGGTGAGATTCAGAGCTATTACTAAATGGGATAAGCATGGGTCTGTCCAAGTCAATACCCTTAATGATAACCTAGGAGGCTTAGAGCAATGCTTGTACACAGGTCCTGCATTAAATATGTGATCACAAAGAAACTAGCACAGTGGGGCTCAGCTAGGTGATGAAGTCATGGCCTGAGATTTGCTTTTTCTATCCAATTCAGAGACAATGCTGATCTTCCACTTCTTCAAGGATCCTTCTATACAAGAGATGCCTACTGAACAACAGTGGCATGGCTGTCATGGAATAAGGAACTGATAGGATTTGAGGCCTGCTTCATAAGAAAGGATTTCATATCTGGTACTCTAAACCTGATCATAAGCCCATGGCTGAGTAGATCAATTGGCCTACTCTTGATGATTATTACTTTGCTATTATTACTTTGATATATGGTCATGCTGTTAAATTTCTTTCTAAATATGTGTCATATGTAGACATGTACAGACCTCGAAGTCTTTGAAGTGGACAGATATCAGTGGGGAAATGCACAATGAGTTTAAGTGTTGAGAATGTTCAGCTCTAAACAAGATATCATACAATCCTATCATTCCATAGTAAGTCTTTGACCATAAAGACCTAGTGAACACTTTGGAGGAGAAAGCAGAAATACCATGAGAGCTAGAGAACATGGAGTAGGTAGTATGTGGAATACTGTCTTCTTGATTTGTCATGTCTGTAAAAATCTGAGATTGTCTTAGCTATAACATTTACACAGATCAAGACATAATCTTTACCTAGATTAGTGGACAATCTCTAGGATCCATACAGTCCTGAGGAGTTTGGTATATTCGCAGTATATGGTATTTTAAAAAAAGATAGTTTTGTTGAGGATATGGCCACAAGTAGGTTTGCCTGTTAGAGTGGATGGTCTAGTGGATAGTAGACTCACACACACGTGCAGATTAAACTAAACTACGTGAGCTTATATAACATGAAATTATGAGGAGGTTGTCACACTTGAGAGATACAGAAGGTGTAATGGGGCATATATTCATATTTCTTTGCATGCATTTATAAATTTTCTAAAATTATATTTTAAATTTTTACTTCATAAATAATTAAATGGAAGGTAGGAACTATGAGAAGGTTTATGAATTTGAAACTGAGTATATTTACAGAGAATTGAGAGTCAGACAGATACTTGAAAATTGAAAGATTGAAAAATGACCACATAAATATGTGGTTCAGGTTAGAGACTGCCAAAATACATTCAGATTGTTAGTGGGTGAATTTGTGCTGAAAATGCTTTAGTATAATTCTTGCTAAACTAATAGGTGAACCTTCTATTTAAATGTGGTCTCAGTCTTTCTGGCTCTTATGTTTTGATAAGTATAAGAAATTGATTTACACTATTTTCATATTTTCTTATAATATCCAAAGCTTTACCAAATATTGGGTGAAATAAATAAAATTAATTTAGAGGAATTTTCCTTGTAATTTGTTAATGAAAATTAAGATTTTCAGAAATTGAGAATAGAACCAAAGTAAATTGATATGTGAATCATTACTATTATATCATCAGTATTTTAATTGTACTTGGGTTCTTTTTTTCCCCAAGAAGATACAGATAAAGACATCTGAGTTAACATAGGCATAATGTATCCTTCTATAAACTAAGTAGCTTGAAATGTGTTCACTTGGTATGAATTGCCTTACTTAAACAAATTGATGCGTGAATGTATCCAATTATCCAAGGTGATGTACATTCATTATTTTATGACATATTTTAAAAGCTAATTGCCACATGTGTAGAGACTAAGACATTCAAATTTATAGAAGTATTGAGTACTAGAGGTAACATTTGCTTAAAAATCATCAAACTTTGCTCTGTTCCCATCTTTAGCCTATTTCAAAAATTCATATATTATATTGATTTGAGTATTTCCCTGCATATATGTACAAGTATCACATACATGTCTGGTGCCCAAAGAGGTCAGGAGTAGTATCCATATCTCATGGAACTGGAGTTTTGAATGGTTGTAAGCTGCCATGTGTAAGATAGGAACTGAATTCAAGTCCTCTGCAAGAGCAAAACATTTTCTTAACTGCTCAACTATCTCCAGTCCCTACCTACTTTCTTATTCATGAATCTTCCATGTCCAAGGCACCTAAATATCTGTTACAATGTTTAGCATATAATATAGAACCTGGTGAAGAATTTTACTCAATTCAAATTTGATGAATAATACCATAAAGAAGACAGCATGGATATCAAAGGAAACTCTTTGATTCTTAGACATTACTTGGGTGGATCAGAGGATAAGGGAGAAAACCTGGATGTTGTTTTCAAGAAGCATCTTTTAGAACTAGGTTTGAGGAATTAGAATACACAGTGCTTTTTAAGGAGAACAGGTATGAACTGTTTCATCTAAGATAACTGTGTGCTCTCTGGATGATATTATACAGACTCCAGCCAGTTCCGGGAGGAAAGGCCATGCCAACTGTTTGTTTTGTTTTATAATACCTAGAGCTAGAGGGCTTATGGGGAGAATCAGAGAATTGAGTAATTTTCTGTGGATATGAAACTTCAGAGTATATCCTCAATATATTCTCTGCTCACATATTCTTTTCTTTCAGAATTCTAAACATTTGTCTAAGTCATTGTTGTCACCTGAGAATGAATTATTCTTAATATACATATAAACAGTGGATTAATCCAACAGCTGTATTTCTTCATGTTATGGTAGTCCCCAATAAATTCACAGAGAAACCAAGATTTATTTAAAACTACATCTCAATAGCTGAGCAATTAAATGATCTGTCTTTTCTTTATGCTAATCTAGCTACCTCCCAGCCCCATCCCATGATACATCCCAAGATATGAGGGTAGAGAAATCAGCATTTAAATAACCTAAGGATAAACTTTATACTGCATACAAAACATTATGCCCATAGTCACCTATCAAGATGATTGATTACAAAGGGTCCTCATTAATCAATTGTTATCCCTGCTTTCCCTCTTGGTCCACTTTTTAAAGGTTATTTTCAACCTGGCAACCAAAGTAATTCTTCTGAAAGACAAGTTTAGTATGAAACTTAATAACCCAACACCCCCAATAGATAATACTTCCCACATCCTTCATATGATTCTCATTAATATGATTTTAAGCAGTGCTTTTTAGACCTTCATGAGACACTATAGGATGTGGCTCCCTATGACATCTCTCCCTCCATCCTCTAAAATTCTTTTCCTTGCTCATATTGCTCTGCTATACTCCAATTTTCTTGAACATGTCAAGCATCCTTCTTCCTTTATCCCCGCTGCCTCTGCGTCTAACATGTTCTTCTCTGAAAGGGCTCTTCTGCAGGAGTTTTGCCACATGATACAGGAGCATCAAACATTCTGTTGAAATCCCACAACTGCTTCAACTTCTTTCTCTACAAACCATTGAGTGTTTATCCCTGTATTTGAATAGGGAGGCTAGAGGTGTGACCATGAATTCAGTAAAAAAAAAAAAAAAAAAAAAAAAAAAAAAGACATGTTGATAGAAGTCTGTGGCAATTGGTTTGGGGTTTTCATTCAACTCCACCCCCTTCCTATTCAGAGATAAAATTATCGCAAAAAGAACCACACCTGATGGAACCATGTGCTTGTAGATAGGTACCTCCAATGCCCTCTTGTTTGTTTCCTTCTGACGATTCAAAGTAATCAACTCTGCAGATTTATTACAAAAACAAAAACAAAACAAAAACAAAAAAACAAAAAAACTTACTCTGTGTGTATATCGTGTCTGTCTGTATGTGTGTACACCATCCTTATACCACAAGACTGCAGCAGTTGGAAGAGGGCTTCAGATTCGTGGAACTGAAGTTACAAACAGTTATGAACTGCCAAGTGGCTGCTATGAACAGAACTCAGGAATTCTGAAAACACAGCAAATGATGTTATTTGGCTACTTTTTTCTGCAGTGCCAGCTTGTAACTATTTTTGTGTTTACTGTTTTGGTGTCACTTGGAGTCCTAACTGACCAGTTTAAAGTTGAATGGAATTCTTACTGTGTCTAATCCACTTCCCCAGGTAGAAGTATCTTCATTCTTTGATCCAGAATCTCTTAGTCACACAGAGCCAAATGGTCTAGATTTGCTCAGACTTTACTGTCATGCCACATTGTTGATCAATTTTTGACATAAGATGGGATTTGTTTTTTTCCTCATTAAAAATAAATGTAAATTGCGTAGGTGTTGATCAGATGTGTTTATTTCCCACATTTATTGTGCACGCCATTGTCTGTGTGAGTTTTCCTCGGAAGATATGAAGAAATTTCTTTTGATCCCAGGTAGTAAGAACATCTTTAGACCATAAAAGAAATCATGTCCAAATCTGGCTTGGTGAGCTAAACTCAGACTAATTCCAGGAAACCTGGAGAACCAAAGGCAGATTTCATAGGATTAAGATGCAGCGTGGAAAACTCCTGAAGTGTTTCTCTGTCTGCTGGTTACTTATAGGTAGATGGTACTGAAGCGCCCCATCATTATCACCTCTTTACTCTCAATATAGCCAGGGGAAGAGAGGAGCCTCAGTGAGAATTACTTGAAGGACCTTAGGCAACATTTTTTGAGTCCTTCATGTCTCCATGATGAGATGTTTATAGTCTCAACCCATAAAATTATGCGGATCTTGTGAAGATTATCAGAGCTGCTCTGATCTACGACAGCAATGGTCATGTACAACTCAGCTCATGTTCCAACTTCTGTGGAAATCGGTTATAGGTATTTTAACTAGCCACCCAACTTCTCTGTGGCTATATGATTGTGTATCTTACAACACCTTAATTTTTTTGCTTCTTGGTGTTTTCTGTCCGTGTTTCCCTTCTGGAATCTCTGCCTATGCTGATATCAGCTTTGCGAATGGCAGCTTTATCTTCATCAGCTGCGTAGAGACATCCTGAGCCTGTTCTTTTCAGGGTGACCATCCTCATTATTTACTGAGAGTTGATATTAGTGGGTAATTTTTTTTAACAAATGTGAGGGATTTCTAGACTTGTTCATCAATTTCAGTGTATCTACTTCAACTTTAGAGATATAGAAATCTAGATATTATGGGGTGCTCACTGTCTGCTGGTCATGAGGCAACAATTGTGACATGTTTTCTCCTGGTAGATCAGGTATCCCCCACCCCAGTTCTATATTCTCAGTGAACACTCTTTTGATTTGTCAATCTGAGATCCTGATTGTCTAGACATTTTACCCAAATAAACTTATTTTTTACTAAATATCTCTAATATAATCTTTTACACTTGTTTAGGTTTATATCCATTAGTAGGTTGTTCATGGACATTCTTGGTAAGGATAGAAGTAGTCACTGGCATTCAGTTAGATAATGTCAGTATCTTATCGGGATTCACAGAGGAAATGGCACTGTAGAGAGAGTAGTGGTGTTCGTGGAGTCTCTAGGTGTGAACTTGCCTCTAAGGTTTAGCTAGTTTCAGCCACTAACAAGAGACAATATAGAGTCACCTGGGATGGGAGCTTTGATGGGGGAATTGTCTAGATTACGTGGCCTATAAGCATACCTGTCAGAGATTGTCTTGATTACTAATTGTGTCTCTAAAGGCCACCCTAAAGGTGGCATCACCATTTTCTGAGCTGAACCTGTACTGTTTGGTGGCACACACCTTAGTTGAGCATTAAGAGATCAAGTAGGCAAAATGGATATATTTCAGTAGTTCTCAGTCTTTCTAATGCTGTGATTCTTTAACATAGTTCTTCATATTGTAGCAACCTCCAACCTCAAAATTATTTTCTTTGCTACTTTATTAGTGTAATTTTGCTACTCTTATGAATAGTAATGTAAATATTTTTTAGACGGAGTTTTTCCAAAGGCATCATTAACCACAGTTTGAGAACTCCTGGCATATTCTATTCTCTCTGCTCTTGACAGTAGATGTGATACAACTGGCTGCTTAAGTTCTTGCCTTGACTTCACCACAACAATGGATTGTTACCTGGATTTGTCAGCCAAAACCAAACCCTTTCTTTGGCTTTTGATCATCGTATTTTATTACTGCAGCAGAAATGAGACTAGAATAATTTCCAATCCAAGACTATCTGTAGCTGTGTTTGACAAGATAGGTAAAGAGGAATTATTAAGAAAATGATGAAAGGCAACACAGAGGCCGAGGCGAATGGCCTTTAGATGAGAACTTTTTTCTATTCTAGAAAAGCTGAGAATTGCTTTTTTTGACATTAAGGTCATTTTTCAGCTATTGAAATTATAATACATATTTAAATATGAAGATTCAGGCAGTCATAGTCAAAACTTCAAAGAATTAATAGCTTTCTTATTGTCCATACTCACAAATTTCAAGTATAATACATAGCTTTTACTTTTTGCTCTGATCTGAGTATTTTACATTTCTCATTCAGCTTCAAACACATCCTTTTATGTGCATGCTGAAATTGATCTTACCAATTAGTACTGAATCAGTTGTTTTCTTATATTGTCACTGCAGAATTTAAGTTGAGTAACCATCGTAAGTTTTAAGGAAATACAGGGTATTTTTATCTCATTCCCTGTACTTTGCTTCCATCAATGTCAGCTGTAACCAACATATCTTTTACAAATGAATTGCCAATTTTACTATATTTCTTCAATTCTTGCCTTTAGTAAGCAATATCAGACAGTCTGTGTAGTAGACAAATCTTGACTGGCATTCACTCAGTTTTGACAAACGTTCTGGGAGTCTTGGGACAATGTACTTACCTATATGAACCCCATTTTTCTCAGTGACGTTGTAGAAAAAATTATATTTTTCTTCATAGTACACTGTGGGCATTTACTGAGAAAGTTTTCAAACAGTTTAAGATAGTGGTAGACTCTCAATGGATGCAGATTTTCTTTATTTCATCACTCATATCCTACTTCCCTTGGCAAATGATCTATCTGTTAAGACCCTACCACTTAATTCAACATATTACTATGTTCAGGGACAAGTTTGGATATTGTGCTGCATAAAGCAAAACCTATTCAGTGAGTGTTTTATTTTTCTTCTGGCAGCACATTGTTTATTTCTACTTCTAAACAATATGCTTCAATCTCTCTGGCATAGTTCAGGAAGAGCCTTGAACTGGTTCAGAAGGCAAGGCACGGAGTATGGGGAACACCAAGCCTTCTCTCTCTCCTATTTACAATAAACTACATGAAATAGAACTCTAAAAATTCTTTTAAAGAAAAAAAACGATAACAAATTATTTTCTAGGGAAAATCACATTCTTGTATTGTATTTTACTTGGGTCCATTCTAAATATTGATCATTCTTTGTTTTCTCATAAACCTATTCTTACAGTCAATAATTTTCTCTTTTATACTCCCTACATTTTTATCTTACAAATTAGGAGAAAAGTTGGCCGAGTGGCTCTTCTTGAAAAACTGTACAAGCTCACCAATTACCCTTGAAATTTTTCTCAGAATATGCACAATTATTATTATTAATTATTTCTAGAAATCAAGCTAGAAACAATGCTGTAGAATAGTACTTTATGCAGAATATATATGATAAAATTCTAACCACAAAACATTACCTCAAATAATTCTGAATCATAACTAAATCAGTAGCATTTTAGAATGTCATACTCAGCCTCTTCTATGAGTGGGTATTGCACATACATATCCAAACAACAAAAATATTTAAAAGCTTTTTATTAAATATGTGCAGATATTTTAGTCTGTCCTTTATGTTTAGTCTGCTATTATATTGTAGTGCTTATGGGACTAACTTACATGGTGTTAGCTATTATAAATATTCTATCATTTATTATTAAAGCAGTGATGATGTATTTAAGATTTACACAAATGCATTGGACCTAGGATGGAGCACTCTGGAACCAACATGCCCTTTGTGAAAACAGAGGGATGACTGTACGATTAGGAATTAGAATGCATCCATTAATTGGTACCTACACTACACTACTACAATGCATGGAGTTAACTTACTAAGAAGTCAGTGGTGGAACTAGCAAGCACTGTAAAAATATCCAGGACTAATATGTTCATGCTTAGTAACAAATGTTTCCTGTTACTGAATAGCTTGTTTTTTAAAAATATAACTTAAAATTCAATTTCTTGAATATGATGGAAAACAAATCAGGAGCTGGCTGAAACACTTGATGGGTGTACTAATAGAGTGCTGTCTTTAGCAGTTTTCTAATAAATGCTTAATAGATGTTTCCTATCTAAAAGCACTGCAGTGGGCTATGACCATGACTTTATTCATGTTTCCAAGAAACTGATATGTTAGGGAAAATGATAATGATACTGATAATCTGTGATTTCATATCACCCAAAACTACTGACAACAAATGTTAGCAGGATTATGGGGAACAATGAGCTTTCATTCACTGTTGGTGAAATGCAAACTGATGCAGTTACTTTGGATATCAGTGTGGAGAATTTTCAAACAACGAAACGTGAATGGACAATATGTTCTAGCAGCACTATTTCTTGGATTATTCCCAAAGGACTCAACATCTCACTCCATAAACAGTTCCTGGGCAATTTTCATGGCCACCATATTCACAATAGCCAGAAAATGGAAACAACATAAATGACCTTCAGCAGATGAATGGATAATGAAAATGTGTTACATATACACAAGAGAATAGTACTCAGCTATAAAGAATAATAAAATCATGAAATCTGTAGGTAAAAAGGCAGGCCATGAAAAATATTATATTGAGCAAGGTAATCCAGAAAGAAAAATCACTCATGCTCTCTCACATTTGTGGTTCTTAGCTCTAATTCTTCAGACATGATTATATAACATACGGTAACCACAGTAAACACCAAAGTATAAAATGAACATAGATGCATGTGGGAAGGAGTTGGGAAGGGAGAGAGATAGCAGGATACAGGTGTATAAGTTGGGAAACTGAAAAATTGGGAGGGTGCTGTACTGACTCTACATGAGAGAATGAAGTCAGCATGGTAGGAAGAGAGATAAGAAACAACTGACATCAAGGTTCATTGACAAATCCTCAAGGAATCATACTATTTCATATATGTCTAAAAGTATATAAGACACAAATACACACAATGGGGGCAGGGTGAGGGAGGTGGAGATGAAGGGAGGGATGGGATTCAATTTTTCTTAACAATGAGAAGTTATGCCATTTGAGTTGACAATTATTCCCACAAGAACCATATACTAACAAAACCCCTAGATCAGGTATGAGGAACCTCCTTTTCAAAGGTTGATCAGGGTAGTCCAAATATAAGTAGACTATTGCTGTTGCCCTAGGTTGCCTCTCAGAGGTTGAAGATAGGCCCCTGATGCTGAAGAAGTCATAGCACTTGGATTATTCAATCTGAATCTACACTGAAAGACTACGTCTTGTTATCTAACCTGAAAGCCTAGCTTCCATGGTGCTAGAACATATTATATAAGCTGTCAAGGGAGGGAAGCAATAGTCCTACCCAGCGGAATAGTCCCACTGGTGGATCACAACAATCACAAAAATGACAATATACCATAAAGTTATAAAAAGTGCCACTCTTATGTTGATGGTGATCAACAACTCTCTAAATGGACTTAAGGCCCACTCAATATGAAGGACTTCATGCCTAGTGTTTGTGTCTAGACAGTTTGCCAAGGTTAGTGAGGTCATAGGCCTTAGAAAAGAATATACTCCTACTACATTGCTAGACAGCATAATTCCTACTATATTCTAAACCTCAGCCTTCATCCCGAGATAATAAGGATAGCTACCAACCCTCAAAAGAAACTTCTCTTGACATCAAAAGAAGACCATCACTGAAAACCACAGTTAGACACAACACAAAGATCTACAGACCATGGGGAGCCTGTAGCTGCTTGTATTCTCATGTTAATTAAGTTCCCCCAAAACCTGTTTGCAGTGTCCCACATGTAAGACTGAGGGACCCTGCCCCAAGTTGGTTTTGATTGGTAAATAAAGTTGCCTTCGGCCAATGGCTCTGCAGGGGAGACAGAGGTGGTACTTTAGGATTCCCAGGCAAGGGACCCTAGGAAGGAACAGGAAGAGTGAGATCTACCATGCCAGGAGAAGTTGAAGGAAGGAAGAAGGAAGAAGCTCAAAGAGGGCATAGCTGTCATGTAGGAAGGGGGGAGGTATGTGTAAAATAAAGGCATATTCTATACATATGAAAAATTTTAAAGAATAAAATTTTCTTTATTTAATAAATATTTTGTTTATTAATATATTTATTAATTAAATAACATATTTTAAAAATAAAAAAGATATCAATGTGGCTAGCATATGCCAAGATAAAAGCAGAAAAGGCAAAACAAAAGAAGGTAAAAGATAGAAGATAGACTTTAACTGACTCTTACATTAAATCCAGGCTTGCATAGAAAAGTAATTCTGACAAAATATTGCCAGCTAGTATTGTGAAAACTCAAGACTATAGGCAAAGAAACCACATTTCTTCAGGTAATTCAAAGGACGTACGTTGTTAAATCATAATCATAAATGTGATCTAAAGAGATTAGGGATTAGACTGGCTACCCCTAAATTCAATAATTTGAAGTGAGTACTGATATAAAAAACTAATCCTTAAAATTTAAGGACTATTGTTCTGGACTGTGAAGTACGTGGATTTGTAGTGATAAATCTTCTGATGGCTCAACTTCTGAAATTCATAAGATGTTTTCTCTCAATCTCCCAATAAAACAACATTAGGTCAACTTTAATTTTAAGCTTTTCACTTTTATACTTTTAGCCAAATATAATAAGACAAAAATGTATAGTTTGATTTACTACCTCAGAGATTGGGACATGTTGGTGATGTTTCAACATATTTAATATGTTCTGGGCATTAACAGATAACTTGACAATGTTCCTTTTACAAAACATATACTTTGAAGAGAATAATTTCTGTACTTCTCACCTCATTGTATTATGATGGCACACAAATTTCAATGTGACATTAACTTGTTATTGGATTATGTTCATTAATTTCTACCATTCTGGTATATTTTAAATTATTGTATTTTATGCAAACCTCCATTGAATGTTTAACATGAAAATGTTACCATTTGTTAAGTTACATCCTTACAATTAAATTAAAACCCAGCCATAGGAAACCAAGCGACTACAGGAAAATTTAATAGTTTAAGTTGAAAATTACAGTCATCTGGATTTGATAAAAGCAATACAAACTCCAGGCTTTTATTATTTCTTATCAATCTGGTTCATTCCATTCAAATGCTGGTAATATTAGTTAAGTCAAGGAAGCAATCTACAGTGCTTTAAAATAAATAATGCCTTATTTAGCTTTTTGACTACAGCTATGCCTATTTTATGAGAAATGTGCCAGGTGAATTGTCCTCGTTTTCATAGTATTTCTCCTGAGGTGACTTGGCCATCTAACTGCATCCCAGCAACACATAGCAAAATAGCCCAAGCTTTGAAAGTCCTATTTTGCTGTTTACTGGCTTTGTGGCATTTGGGAGTTTGCTTTATCCCCATGACTACTATATTGTAATGAAGATTATTAGTGATGCACATGAGGCATTTATTCTTGTATTTTGTGCATACTGATTAGAACTATTATTAACATTTATAACAAAATAGTTGTTTATTAAAAAGAATACAGTATCAACAGCTGAAAAACACACTACTGACATTCATCCCTTAACTTTTTAAGTAGAAAATGAACTGATGTAGTACTTATATCTTATCCAATTCTAATTTCCTTACTTAAGTGAAACAACTAAATATATGTTTGTATCAAAAAAAAATGATTGTTCATCTGACCAGAGGCCAGAATCAAAGCTAAGACTGTCATATAGTGAAAATTAAAATAGTTGATATAATATGACTCATTACAGATATGCCATAAAAGTAATTTAGAGATGACTTAATTTAATTTTCTAATGTTGCATATAATAAAAAGATTAAGAGTGTTTTATCATTGTAGTCCTTTCTAAGTTATGCTTTCAGATTTAATATGTTCTGTGCATTAACAGATAACTTGAGAATGTTCCCATTACAAAATATATTGGTTAGTGGACATACAAGATGACTCAGTGGGTGAAGACCATTGCCACCAAATCTGATGACTTCCATTTAATCCCAAAGACTCACATGGTTAAAAGCGAGAACAGTCTCCTCCATCTTCCCATGACCTCCACACTTATCTCCTGGCATGCAAACCAATGTGCATTTGCACACACAGGCAAACAGATGTGGCAATAAAGATGTGATTGTTATTTCAAATCTGAAGCCAAAGCGAGACATAATTTGACAGGAGGAGTCATGCAAAGAAATTTGACAGGATGTTGGTTGCTTTCTCCAGAGATTTTTGAGAAGAGACGGTTTTAAATGACAGTAAGTATGGAGATCAAGTTGGACCCTTATTTCAGTCAATGTAACTGATAGAAGAAATATAGGCTGTTTGTTAATAAGTATTTTAGTGCCAGCTTTAACTACTGAATTTATTAGTGCAAAATGAAATAATATAACATGTCCTGAGTAAGATATGCCAATCACAGTAGAAAACGCTTCCTTTTATCATTTTGATTTATTTCCTTGTTCATTAATAATTCGATTTCACTTTAAAGCAAACACTATATCAATTATTTTATTATTTAAATTAGAGCTTTAATAGGGTAATTGTGGGGAAATTAGGAACTACTAAATATAAAGTAAATCTGTTCTTGCTGAAGAATATTTCTTTAAAATGAGGAATGAATATATGAAAATTGCTCATTTGGATGGGGTGGTTTGAATGAAAATTGCCCCCATAGGCTCAAAGGGAGGGGTAGTATGAGGAAGTGTGGCTTTGTTTGAGGAAGCGTGTCACTTGGAGTGGGCTATGCGGTTTCAAATGCTCAAGCCAGACACATCCAGTGCCACACTGTCTTCCTGCTGCCTAAGGATCCAGATGTAGAACTCTAAGCTATTTCTCCAGTACCCTGTGTGCCTGGGTGCTGCCATTCTTCCTACCATGATGATAAGGGACTGAACCTATGTATTGTAAGCCAGTCCTACTTAAATGCTTTCATTTTCAGAGTTACTGTTGTCACGGTTTTTCTTCACAGCAATAAAAATCATAAGACTGGAGTTGGTACCGAGGTTTCTGTGATAGGCCTAAGCATGTTTTGTTTTGTTTTGTTTTGTTTTGTTTTGTTTTGTTTTCTAGAGAAATATGCAACACTTGGGACTTCAGACTAGAAAACCAATTGGACACTTTAAGTGGACCATAACAGGCCCAACTAGTAGGAGAATGAAAGACAGTGGTGCTTAAGGTAATTTGAACTGAGGGCCTGAGCTCAAGAACCTTCAGAGGAGAAGGATATTAATATGTGGCCTAGAGATTGTTCTTGTGGTAGTTTGGTAAAGAATATGGCTACTTTCTGCCCTTGTCCAAACTATCTGCCTGAGGTTAAATTAAAGAGTTAAGGATTAACAGTTTTGGCAGAAGAGAATTCCAGACAGCCTAGTATTGACTGTGTTGCTTGGTGATTAGTGACCATGTGTATGCAGATCTATAGTAAAATAGAGCGAACTGAGCAAGGAAAAATACAAAGTGTAGTTTAAGGAGAAAAAGGGGCACCAGGAAGTGAAAATAGATTAAAGAAAGCCTGATGCTAAGTGGAATAAAGTGTTTGGTTACCTCAGGTAAGAACTGACCCAGCTAAACTGCCAACTAGTGAAAAGGACATAAAGGAAAGCTTAATGCTGGGCATGGTGGTGAACACTTTTAATCTCAGCACTCAGAAGGCAGAGGCTGGCCAATCTTTGACTTCCAGGCCAGTCTGGTTTGCAAATGAGTCCCAGGACAACTATGTTTGGGCAGCGAAGGAGACCATCAAAACCAGAAAGTTGATGAAGATATCATTGAATGAAGAGGCCATAGTCCAGCCCCAACAAGCATCGGAACTAAATAGCTTCATCCAAGTGGATCTAGCTTTAGAGTCCAGGATAAGAAGAAAGAGGTTAAGGAATCTTTCTCCACAACTAAGGAAAGCCACTGGTGCCAAGTATGTGTCAGGGGTGTGGAAGCCTATAGAGGCCATTATGTGAAGCTGTGAAGATGAAGACTAGATTGTCTTAGGGACCCCCAAATGTTGGAGATGCCAGAGCTGTGGGATGCCTCCTGAAGAAAGATGTTAACAGGGAGTGGAACCTGTCCAAGAGACGTAAATATGTTGCATTCAGCGAACTTGAAAGGAGATGGAGATCTTAAGAATGCTTTGTCATCAAACATGAAAATTAAGAGTTTGGAAATTGCACAACTGGTTTTCAGTCTTGCTTTGGTCAGTGTTTTGTCACTATGCTTCCTTTCCTCGCTTTTACTATAGTGATGTATGTCCATTACAGCTGTGCGTTAGAAGTGTGTGATCTGCTTTTTTCATTTTTCCTTAGAGGAGATTGCAGTTAGGAGAAGGCCATGAGTCTCCAAAGAGACTTTAAACCTTGAAACTCTGAGTATTGTTGAGACGTTGATAGAGTATAGGGACCTTTGAGTTTGGACTGAATGTAGTTTCGCATTATTATATGGCTACAAGCCTACTGGGGTCAGGAAATGTAATGTGGTGGTTTTAATGAAAATGGCCTTCATAGGCTCAACAGGGAGTGTCATTATTGGAGGTGTGGCCTTGTTGGAGAAAGTGTGTCACTTGGAATAGCCTTGTAGTTTCAAGTGTTTAAGCTAAGCACAGTGTTACTCTCTATATATGCTGCCTGAGGATTTGGATGTAGAACACTATGATACATCTTCTGGGACCATGCTACCTGTGTGAGCCCATGTTTCTTGCCATAATAAGAGACTAAACCTCTGAACTGTAAGCCAGCCCCAGTGAAATGCTTTTCTTTATAAGAGTTTCTGTGTTCATGGTGTCTCTTCACAGCAATAGAAACCCAAGACACTCCTTGTTATATACTCACACTCATGGATTTGGAGAAACAATGAGTAGAAGAAAATATGAGTCATTTGTCTTTCTAGGTCTTATTTTACTTTTCTAAGTTCATCAATTAACCTCCATATTTCATAATTTTTGTATTGTTTTGTTTTGTTTTGGTTTTTTTTTTAGCTGAATAGGATTCCAATGTGAATATGTAACACAGTTTTAATATGTAACATATGTCCTCTTTTACATGGTATTCATGCTCTTCTCTTTTTCTGGATATTTTGAATAGGGGAGTAATGAGTGTTACTGAGCAATATCAGTGGAGGATGATGTTGAGTCTTTGGGGAATAAGCCAGGATGTGGTATATCTGGGTCATGGGGTAGATTTATTTTTAGGATTTTTTTTTTTTTTTGAGGTTTCTCTGTACTGATATCCAGAGTGGCTGCAGCAACTTGAATTTCCACCAACAATGATGTTTTATAGATGAATCATATTCTCTTGTGTATGTGGAACAAATTTTCATTATCCATTCATATGCTATAGGTCATTTTCTGGCTATGGTGAATATGGTGACTGAAAATTGCTGAACAAGCATTTGTGAAGTACTATGTTGAATGCTTTGGGTATAAGGCAAAGAATAGTTTAGCTAGATTATTTTGTAGGTTTGTGTTTAGTTATTTGAGAATTCTCTATATTGATATCACAGTAACTGCACCAGTTTGCATTTGCACCAATAGTGAATGAGGGTTCTTCTTTCCCCACAACCTCACTAGCAATTGTTGTCAGATGTTTTGTTGATCATAGTCATTCTGACTGGGGTAAGATAAAATCCTCAAGTTGTTTTAAATTGAATCTCCCTGATTTCTAGAACGATAAATGTTTTTTGATTTTTTTTTCTTAGCCATTTTAATATTTTTCTATTGAGAATCTTCTCTTTTTATGCGTGGAACATTTTTAATTTTCTCATTTGTTTTCTTGACTCTTATCTTCTTGATTTCTCTATATATTTTGGATAATACTTCTTTGTCAGATGTATATGTAGGAAATATATCCCATTTGATGGGCTTCCTCTTCACTCAATTGTTTTCTTCACTTCACAAAAGTGATTGAATTTTATGAGGTCCCACTTGTCAGTTGATATCCTTAAATCCAGGCGAATGAAGCCCTGTTCATAGAGCCTTTCCATGGAAGGTATGGAAATACAGAGAGGGGGCTTCGATAGGGAACAGGGAGAGAGGTTAATACTAATGGAAAAACAGATGGTGGTGGGGGTAGAGGGCAAGGATTTTAATTAATACCAAAAATCATATTATATTTTATTTACCTAAAATTATACACAATGCACATCCACACATACATATATACAATGTTTTCAAAAAGAATAAGAATGTGAAACATGCATCCAGTGCCACCAAATTAAATATTAGAATGAGCAGTCTTGAAGAATGTCCTTAGACATGAATTACTGGTTATCAAATAGCACTGCATATTTTTCAGCCCAAAGAAAATCCATGAGTGAAAAAAAAAATCATAAGTAATTTTTTTTTAAATACTCATGTTATATTTTGGCTGGAAAGATTTGTGGTATTTATTTATTTATTTATTATATATTTTATTATTTAAAACAATTTTTAAATTTAGCAGAGATTAAACAAATCCTCTGAAATATAATAAGAAAGCAAAAGAAGTGAGAAAAACTTGAACGGTTTCTATACTGACCTACCTGTGAGTTATTTGGAGGATTTCACACGTGTACTACTGAAGCTAGAAAAGCAGCCAAGTCAGCCACCAGGAAAATGAAAGGGAAGAAGCAAACCAAGTCATTAAAAACATTTCATCAAATGTTGAATTCAATTATAGAACAGGTTTTATACTCCTGACATTAAGGAAGAACAGGCCCAAAGGCATCCTTTACGTGCTTTACTTATAAATTGCCCAAAAGTTAAACGGTGTTTAATCTCTACAGTCTCATTTTATGAAATAAATAACAGAAGGATGATTTATAGATGAGGTAATCTTTTGACACCTATCTTTTTTGTACTCCCAGCATGGCAAGCTATTCTCAATTAACTCATTGAATAAATCTGGGTTGAATATAACTGAGACTTCAAACTTTAAGTTTGCCACCATAGTTATTTATGTTGGTGGTACAGTGGTTGCTATAGCTGTCTATCAACAGAATTATAAACAAAACTCACTGAAAGTTATTAGATAGCTTTCCCACTTAAAATAATTATGGTATTTTATAATTTTGTGCTAATTTTGAAATAGAAGTTGTGTCTATTGTGGTATGAACATTGAAACAATTGTATCAGCATAATGTAAGTCATTTTAGAAGTATTTACTTTGTACTATATTTGTTATTACTAAATAACATAGTAAATATGAACAAAAAACTCTTAGAGATGAGTGTACTTAATAGATACATGACAAGATCCACATAAGAAATAAATAGTCATATTTAATCTGTTTTACTGGATTTGATACTAAATTTCCAGATATTGATTGAAGATTAAACTAGTGATTTTCCCTCAAAATTCACCCTTGAATGTGGGTTGATGACATTTCATTGTAATCAATACCTCTGACAAATTCTGAGTTGGCTATGAGCCCGCCTTTTACACTTTCTCAGTTTGTCACTGGATTTTAAAAATCATGAGCAGCCTTTCAAGCACATGCAACTTATTAAGACAGGCCTGCCATTATAAACAGAAAGCTTTATTTCACTCCAGAAATAATGCTGCCAACATTTATTGAGCAAGCTGGAGAGATTGCTTCCTCTGTGTTTCTGCTACAAAAATTCTATTAGACATATACTTGAAACAAAATATGTTAGCGCTTCTAAGTTTTAAATGACACACACAAAGAGATGCTGTTGTTTGAAAACGTGATTTAGAATTAGTCTTTAAATTTCAATAGTGGGTTTGATTCCTTTGTCTTTGTAGCTGTGTGCAAAAGAAATCTAGGTAAGAGATCTTCGGTTGACTAATAAATGTAAACTCTTGCTCTGTGATGCTTGCATTTTTTACTGTGGTTTATTTTTGTTTTTCTCTGGCATGATCAGATCAACTGGGAATTCCTATTACAGGGGGAGAAAATGATAGTGCTGCCTGTCTTCTGTGCTTAACTCTGAAAGGACTATAAAGAAATACGTGCTTTAATGGATAAAATTTAAAACACATCCTATGTGTATGAGTTAGGGTTTTACTGCTATGAACAGACACTATGACCAAGACAACTCTTATAAGGACAACATTTAATTGGGAATGGTTTACAGTTTCAGAGGTTCAATCCATTATCATCAAGGTAAGATCATGGCAGCATCCAGGCAGGCATGGTGCAGGTGGAGCTGAGAATTCAACATCTTCATCTGAAGGCAGCTAGTGGAAGACTGACTTCCAGGCAGTGAGGATGAAGGTCTTAAAACCTACACCTACAGTGACACACCTACTCCAACAGTGCCATGCCTCCTAATAGTGCCACTCCCTGGGGCAAGCATATACAACCATCACATTCTACTCCCTAGCCCCCATAAGCCAAACAGCATAACGCAAAATGCATTTAGTCCAACTTCAAAAGTCCCCACAGTCTATAGCAGTCTCAACAATGTTAAAAGTCCAAGGTTCAAAGTCTCTTCTGAGATTCATTTAGTTACTGAACTGTAATCCTCAAAGCAAGACAGGTAACCAGCTGGGCAAACTCCAAACTTTGCTTCTTCATATCTAATGTCAATGTGTTATTCAGATCTCCGACTCCTTTTTCATCTTTGTTTTCTGCAACAAACTTCTTTCTTCTGAGCTGGTTCCACACCATGTTAGCAGCTTTCCTCAGCAGATAACCCACTGCTCTGGCATCTCAAACATATTGGGGTATCCAAGGCAAATTCAATGTTACAGTTTCTTGCTCCAATGTCTGGGATATACACATGATCTTCTGGGCTCCTCCAAAGGAATGGTGTCACTTCAATTCTGCCCTCTGTAGCATTCTATGCTCATGCTAATTCATTACACTGCCACTGCTATTCTTAGTGAACATTTTATGGTACTGGCATCTCCAATTTGCTGGGGTCTTCTGATGCAACTAGGCTTCACCAATAGCCTCTCAGGCTCTCTCCATGGTGCCATGTCTCAAATCCTCTGCATATTCCTTTCAGTACTGGGTCATCAACTGCAACTGAGCCTGCACCTTCACCAATGACCTTCCATGGCTTCTCACAATGCTGAGCCTCAACTGCTCTTTATGACCCCTTCATGCCTTCAAAATCAGTACCACCTGGGTGACACTTACACATTATCAAGTATAGCTGCCACACAAGGTACAACCTTGACTATCTCTAGAACACATCTTGTTTGTGCTCTCAGGAGAAACTTCCCAGAAGATTTCACTTCAATGATGCTGGTCTCTTCTTAATCACCACTAATTTTTTACCTCCAGCTAATCAGCATCAATTGTCCAGTAGTCACTTTCTCTTGACTATAAAGCCAGAGCCAAATGAACAAAGCTGCTGAGTTCTGCTGCTTCCTGGGGCTGGAACTTGCCCCACTTGTAATATTACATTATCACCAGCTTTCTGTTTTCTAGCTCCTCACCGACTAACTTAGCTGTCCTGTAACTTCCTCAGTAGACTGACTTTGAACTCGGAGATCTACGTACCTGTCTAATGGATTTAAAGTTGTGTATCACCATACCTGGATTCAAACTTTTCTTCACCTAGAATTTGCTCTGTCCCAGGCTGGTTTTGAACTCATAGAACTTCTTGGCTTTATCTCTTGGGATTAAATGTGTGTACCACCATGCCTGGATCTAAATTTAGCTGGGAAGGATCCTGCCCCTATGTCCTACTCCCTTAATCTGCTATCTCCTAGAACACAAGATTAGGCTCCATATGGCTTCCTGGTGCCCCTTAAATACTCAAACCATATATTTTATAGTTTTACTTTCTCAGCTTGCTATGCTTGTTTAAAATGACTCCACAAGACCTAACCAGAGAACACAGTCTATGATGGGTGTTTTGAGACTTTCTTTGCTGATTCAATTAATCTGAGTCTCTTCACCTTAGCCTTAGTCAGACTTTTCAGATATGAGCAAAAAGTAGCCACATTCTTCACCAAAATATCATAAAAATAGTCTCTAGGCCACATATTGAAATTCTCCACAGAATCCTCTTGGTCCAGATCCACAAAATTCAAATCACTCTCATTATCAAAGTCTTCCATATTCCTTCTAGGATATCTCATTAAATCCCATTTAAAGCATTCCACTGCTTTCCAAATCCAAAGTCCTCAAATAAACATTCTTCCAAACAAAAGCAATACCCCACTCCTGGTACCAACTTCTGTATGAGATAGGGTTTTACTGCTGTGAACAGATACCATGGCCAAGGCAACTCTTATAAGGACAACATTTATTAGGGCTGGCTTACAGGTTCAGAGGTTTAGTCCGTTATCATCAAGGCAAGAACATGGCAGCATCCAGGCAGGCATGGTACAGGCGGCACTGAAAGTTCTTTGAAGGCAGCTAATGGAAGACTGACTTCCAGGCAGTGAGGATAAGGGTCTTAAAACCCACACCCACAGTGACACTTCTACTCCAGTAAGGACACACCTACTTCAACAGGGCCACACCTTCTAATAGTGCCACTCCTTGGCCTGAGAATATACAAACTTTCGTCACACTCCATCAAAACTTTCTGTATTACAGTAATTTTCTAGATTAAATTTGCACTTTTACTTAGATATTGTTAATCATGAGTAAAAAATAATCTAAATATGTTGAAATTGATATGACTTGTTAGAAATCTACTTCAACTGCTTGCTTTATGTCAAAAATTTTAAATTGTAAGGTGGTACATATTATTGCCTTAATAACTAGTATTTCAAACCTCAAAATCAATGATCACAACTCAACCAGTTACAATATGTTTTTTTTGAAGTTAGCATCACAGTATGTATTTTTCAAAGCCTCAAAGTATGAAGACTTCATGTTAAATAAAACTAAATTTAGCATAATTAATAAAATTTATATTGTTCATTGTACTTCTCACTCATGAATTATATATGATACATGATTGCTAGGAGCCTAATATCTTCTAGAATCACACCTTGATTTTGATTTCATCTTCTGCAGTATATAATGTTTGGAAACACAACTTTCTACAATAACTTCATGTCACATTAGTCATTGCTCAAACATATGGAAGGCATTCATTTCCATTTTAACAGTAGAAAGGACAAACTGAGTTGTTCTTTATTTCTATATTACCAATATTCATTTGTATTAATATTAGCCTCTTAAAGATTTCCTTAGTTAAATTAAATAAATATGCTTGTCAGAAGGAAAACACTAGAAATACTTTGGGATATTTCCCTATTTAAGAGCTAAAGTTCTGGTAGATGTACATAACCTATATCATTATGCATCTATATAAATTATATTTTTATATCTCCCAAATGTCAAAAATATTATCAACCTACCTTTCTAGCTCTCTCAAAGATGATATCATTCTTGCTTGTATGCTGTATAGTCATTTTTTTTAAACCAGGGCATTTAGCTCAACCTTCCAGCAACAAAAGAAAATGAGGACAGAAATAAAGAAGTTTAATTTAAGAAAGATTTAAAAATATAATTTCGGGGCTCAATCATATAGTCCTTTTTCTTTTTTGCTTCCAATATTTTTTGAAGCAGAGAGAGTTTAGATCATATGTTGAAGATAAAATATACCTGATAATTCATGTAGATTCTTAGATCTAGTGTGTGTGCTGTTAAAAGAAAAGTTTGTTTGGGCGGTAATAGGAGGTAGTAAAAGAGAAATATAAAAACAGTTAAAATGAGCCTCCTTGAGTTTTCAAACATATAATTGAGTTTTCTGGCAATATCAAATAAGAAAGATAGAAAAGAAATTTCAACATTATTATAAACTCTTGAAAAATGTTCTTAATAACAAAAGTGCTAACCTTCACTTAAACTAAGCAATAAAAACTTATATGGAATCATGGGCAAAGTAGAATCAACTAGAAAAAATTTAGTTATATTTTTCAGAAGTCCAAGTGCTTGTAATGTGGTACTCATACACTACTACTTCTTTTAGCTATTAGTTTTAGTTTTTAAGCTTTATTTTTGGCTCAAGATTTTCCTTTTATGTTTGACTTGGAGACATTCTAAGGGGATCACTTTGTATTAAGTTTTAATTAACTTAAAGAAATGGACATAGTAAGCCCTTATGCTATATAAGTGGAGTTATGTTGGCATGTCTTTTTCATTAGTGAGAATATAACCTAGAAGTTTTCCTACATAGAAAGATACATGCAAACTGCATGTATTTTCTCTATGGAAGGAAAATGCTTAAATCAGAAAGGTGGTTAGACATAAAATATTTAAAGCTATGTTTGAGTTTGTTATCAAAATTTGGATACCTAGAGATAGTCGTCTGCAATACATGCTTTGATTTTAGTAGAAAAGTAAGTCCAATTTAAACCTTCTGTGAATGGACAGAAATTATCTGAACTGATTTAATTTTAAGTTAACTTTAATGTTTAATTTATTTTAAAATATGTTATATTTTAACATGGAATTTGAAGTATTTGTATATGATTTTTTTTTTTTTTGGTACTTTTCTCATTGTTGTGATTAAGTACCCGATAAGAAACACAGCCTGGGAGGAAGGATTTGCTTGGTTTGCAGTTTGAGGGGATGTAGTCTATCCTGTTAAGAATCCTGGCCATTATGAACACATTTAGGAAGCAAAGAGAAGAATGTTAGTGTCCAGCTTTTTCTCTCCTTTTAATGTAGACCATGTTCAAAACATATGGGATGATGCTACCCATATCCAGAGTTACTCTTTTCTGCTCAGTTATATTTCCAGGAATCACCTTCATAGACACATTTAGAAGTGTGTTTGAATAGTGAATCTAAACTCAATCACATATGCTATCCATATTAGCCTTCATGGTTGATTTAAGTTTCTAATTGCAGAAACACAACTATTATAGCTATTTTGTTTATATGGAGCCTAGTTTTAAAAACAAAATCAATAAGAAATGTGAAAGCTGACAAATATTTAGATTTATTAAATGTAAAAGTGATTCCGTTTTTCTTTTTTTTTTATTAGATATTTTCTTTATTTACATTTCCAATGCAATCCCGAAAGTTCCCTATACCCTCCCCATGCCCCTGCTCCCCTACCCACCCACTCCCACTTCTTGGCCCTGGCATTCCCCTATGCTGGGTCATATGAAGTTTCCAAGACCAAGGGGCCTCTCTGGCGAATGATGGCCAATTAGGCCATCTTCTGCTACATATGCATCTAGAGACACAAGCTCTGGGGGTGCTGGTTAGTTCATATTGTTTTTCCACCTACAGGGTTGCAGCCACCTTCAGCTCCTTGGGTAATTTCTCTAGCTCCTCCACTGGAGGCCCTGTGTTCCATCCAATAGCTGACTGTGAGCACCCACTTCTGTGTTTGCCAGGCACTGGCATAGCCTCACAAGAGGCTGCTATATCCGGGTCCCTTCAGCAGAATCTTGCTGGCATGTGCATTAGTATCTGAGTTTGGTGGCTGATGATGGGATGGATNCCCNGATGGGGTAGTCTCTGGATAGTCCATCCTTTNATCTTAGCTCTAAANTTTGTCTCTGTACCTATATCCTTTCATGGGTATTTTGTTCCTTATTCTAAGGAGGAATGAAGTACCCACACAATGGTCTTCCTTCTTGGTTTTCTTGTGTTTTGCAAAATGTTTCTTGAGTATTCTAAGTTTCTGGACTAATATCTGCTTATCAGTGAGTGTATATCTAATGACTTCTTTTGTGATTGGGTTACCTCACTAAAGATGATATCCTCTAGATATATCCATTTGCCCAAGAATTTCGTACTGCTTGTGGACGTTGTACATCGTGGTGCGGAGCCTAGTGCGCACCACGATGTACAACGTCCACAAGCAGAAGATCTTCTGGGTATATGCCCAGAAGAGGTATTGTTGGGTCCTCTGGTAGTACTATGTCCAATATTCTGAGGAACCGCCAGACTGATTTCCAGAGTGGTTTTACAAGCTTGCAATCCCACCAGCAATGGAGGAGTGTTCCTCTTTCTCCACAATCTCGCCAGCATCTGCTGTCACCTGAATTTTTTATCTTAGCCATTCTGAGTGGAGTGAGATGAAATATCAGGGTTGTTTTGATTTGCATTTCCCTGATGACTAAGGATGTTGAACATTTTTTTCAGGTGTTTCTCAGCCATTCAGTATTCCTCAGTTGAGAATTCTTTGTTTAGCTCTGTAATAGATGTTCAATAATAGGACTTTCAGAAAGAATCCTTATCAATAACATACTGAGAGGTTTAACTTTTATGTTGACTCAGATTTTTCTCAGTTTATTATTTAAAATCACTCTATATGGGTGTTATGTGCCACACCATTTGAAATGAAATAGAATTACAAAATAGCTACCTATTACATTTAAGACACTTATCATCTTAAGTGAGTTATGAAATTGTCCTATTTTTCTAACACTTGTATATATCTTTCTCCTTTCAAAGTGAGGATAGTTTGATTTCTTTTCTGAAAATGTGGAGCCTTGTACAGATATTTCTGCCCTCTGCTTACTGTATGGCAACTTTCCTAGCCTCACACCTGCTCTAGAATAGCCCATCTGACTGCTCAAAAGGAGTGTGGGCTACTAGAGCATGGGGTTGTGGTCTCCTTAAACTTCAAGCGCAAGTTTAAATTCATGAATGAAGGTTCCTTTTCTTTTCTCACATTAATTAAACAGCTGTGGACATCTTTGTTTGGGGTCAAGGACAGAGTACCCTCAACCCCTAGCTCAAACCTCTTTTCCAACTTCTGTTTGAGCATCTTAGATCCGGGTGGGGGGAGTAGGCTGGTGTTTATGCAGAGGTATTTCTATAAATAAACTGAAGAAGCATTTCCTACTAGACATTTGCCATCATGTTTTTAGTGCTTTTAGGATTCAGGTACCAAAATATCAAAAAAAAAAACAAAAAACTTTAAAGGATTACTAAATTAAGTATTTTTGGTCCACAGAGGCTCTGAGAGATGAGAATCGAGTTAAGTATTGCCATGTGGTGAGCAAGGGGAAAGATTTTTAATATTCTATCTGACATTGATTTATTCAAAGACATGATATTTGGCATAAAACATACAAATTAAGAATTATCCTCTGTTTATTTTAATAGACTAACACTACTCAGCATATATTACCACTTAAAACATCTTTAATATCAAATAATATCAGCCAAATGATTCAGGTAAATTGAATACTCAATAAGGTATAGGTTGAAGGTCCATATTTTCAAAGACCATTCCACTTAAGATTTAAAAAGTAAATTATTTTTTTAAATGGAAACAATTACTATCTTGTATAGAGGCATGTAAAACTTTTATTAAAGTAATATTGTTTTGGAACTTAATTAATGGGGAACTTTGCCTCAGAGCATGGATGGATGAGGTTATGTGACTAGGAATTTGCACTTGTCTATTCACCTCCATTAGAGAGAGTAGCATCAGGAAACAGAGAAGGTATGCCTTTCACCTCTAGCTTGGTAAGACAATGAGTTTTTTGAGGCTTTTTACATGAACATGTGTGACCGAAAGGCAGCAGAGTCACTGGAAAGCTGACCCTGGCATGCATAGTTAATGGTTCATGAAAGCACATCCCTGTTGCTTTTTGCCCAATGAAACATTTAAGAGGTAGCTACATCAAATTTCCTCCCTTTATAATGAAATAAGAAGATTCTGGTAAAATCAGAAGTTAATGGACAAAACTAGAGGTCTATACTGCCACTTTCCAAAGGCTGAAGAATTCCATTTATCTTTTAGAAATCTCTACTAGAGCTCAAATTGTGATTTGTGGCTTCAATGATGAAAATAATTTCAGAACTTCCTTGTAGGAAGCAGAGTGGAAGGTTTTTAAAGGCCATTTAAATATGAACTTTAAGCACAAGGATTATGAAAAAGAAATATGTTTAGAAAGAAATTAAGTTGCACCTAATTATGGGTATTGGGGATTCCCCAAAAGAGATATGAGACAGTAAGACCTATTCAAAGTGTAGGCTTGAACTCTGCAAAGGAGAGTCACAACTGTCTTAATATTTATCATATGTATAATTTTAGTGAACACAAGTTGTACAAAATAGAGAAGGTGGATGACTTCAAGAGAAAAAGGGTCTTCAAGATACAACATGGTTGACACACATATGAACTCATATATTGCAGCTTATACAAAGCTGCATCAGTTCGAACCAGACAAAATTCCAGCACAGAGGTGGGAAAGTGGACACAAAGTCCTGTCTCTAAGCAAAAAGCTGTTTCCAGTTGACATGTTCTGGGAAAGAGAAAATCAGCTTTCTCCAACAGAGTGTTACTAGACATATAAACAATACTTCAGGGCAGATCCATTTCTGGGAGTAGTTAACCAAAACAAAATAGATAATGGTCTGGGGGGAGATAGCATTTTGTTTTGGTATTTTCTGTCTTACATTTTTTTCCTCCATTTTTTTTTTTTAGAGAGACACAAAAAGCCATAGAGAATGGATATGGAGTTGGATGGGAAAGGAAGAGAGGAGGACCTGGGAAGAATTGGGAAAGGAGAAGAATATGAACAAAATATATTGTATGAAAGAAAACTTCCCAAAATAGAAAAGTTGCTATGAAATCCTTTATTTTTCTTCTAAATTATCTTTTCATAAGCACTATTAAAGCATGGCTGTGGAAATGCCTTTGATGGAATCTGATAAAATAAAATCTGATAAAATAAAATCTGATAAAATACGGCTGTGGTACATGTACTTTCACTATTAATGAAATTTCTGGTGAGATTCTTGAAATGTGCAACATTATGGCTACGACAGAAGAAAGGTCTTAAACTGTTGTGAGCTATCCTTTGCTGCTGCTGGACTTCTTAGCCCAAAGAGCGTGATGCTTCTTTCCCTTCTAATCTTCATATTTTTCTCTTTTTTATTCCCCTCTCAATAGGACTTCTGTCTGATTTTAATTATTGCAATAATCATTTTCAATTAAAGATCTATTTTTCTAGAAGCTGCTAGAAATATAAGAAAAATTATATCGTTACTGTCCTCATGATATATTTCAGAATTATAGGTCAGGAAAATGGCAGAGAAAATGCTTGGACACATTGTTTTTGAGTGTGAAATTATAGCAGAAATGAAAAGGAAGGTTAGTGCGGACAGAAAATATGCAACGGAAAAAATATGCAAAGTTAGGAAAGAAAAGTCAAATGTGAATTTATGTGAGGCATTGGAAAGTGGAATGCCTTGTTTCATTTACCATGTGATGCTTCCCCCTCCTCAATATATATTAGGTTCTTTTAGTAGTGATGTGTCACACGGGAGCCCTCAAATACTCTGCTTATCTCTCAAGGTCAGACACTCATCTATAAATTTGAAGACTATTTTCCCCCTCTAAAATGTTGTACAGATCAAGAGGATTCTTAGATATCAAACTCATCATATGGAAACAGGAAGTACCTTCCAGTTTGTAATGCTGATTTCCTAAGTGGCCCCAATCAGTGATATCTTAGATATCAAACTCGTCATATGGAAACAGGAAGTACCTTCTAGTTTGTAATGCTGATTTCCTAAGTGGCAGTTCTTTGTACTGCTCCTGATTCTGTGGTATTTGAAGCAAATGGGAAGGAGAAATATGCATCATTACAGACTACTACTTAAAAATCATTAAATTCGCTCTGCAAATTTAGGCAGTTAATTTCATCTCAAATCAACTTTCTTTCCACTATAAAAACAAGATTTGGCTTTGTCACTTGCTGGATAATGATATATCTAGTTTATTACTTTTTTGTGACTTTGTAAATATTGCCGCATCTTTTCTCTTATCTTCCCTGAAGCCTAAGCAAAGCATTTTGTTCAGTGACAAGGTGGCCCTGTTTGATTGACTGTTGTATTTAATCAGCTATTTACATGTAAAAGTCTTGCTTTATTAAAATTTTATTTGTATATATCTAACAGAAAGAAAGAATTGAATACATTTGGACAAAAGGATGTGAAAGCAGAAAAATTATAAGGCCAACAGCAGACTGGGTAGAAGTTAGTATCACAGACTTACATCATTATTACAGGTGGGCAGCAAATTAGGTTGTAATGTTCCAGCCAAAGAAATAAAGACAAACAGTACAATAGCTTCAGAGGTTTATTTAATAAAAAAGTATGACTTGTCTGAAAAAAAAATCCTGTTTTCTTTTTCATAGGATATAATGTTCAATGTAGTAGATAAGATCTTTAATATCTCAGAATTTTATATAGCAGAGTCTTATGTTGTTTTCCCTAGCTCAGGAGTGGACAAAACACACATTCAGTGTGACTTTATGCTGTTGAACTTGGCAGGCTTTTTAAACATTGGTTGTTATGCAGTTTTAGGCAGGGTTATTTTTGTTGATTTGTATAAGCTGTTTGGTAGTACCACTAGTCTTTGTTTGCTGAATACCAGAAGCAACTATTCTAAGACCCTTGTAATATCCAGTATGTCTTCACAAAACAATCCATAACTGAACACTGCCACACATCCCGGACTAATTGCTGATTATTCAATAGGGTTAGGAGAAATATTGCAGTAAAAGACAAAGAAACTGTTCTTGGGCTACCTTAGGAGTACAATTCTGAGGAAGTAAGATTTATTTGGAAAACTGAAGAACAAGAAATGTTCAGCTGTATATAACAGAGTTTAAGGAACATTCAGTGTGGGGATATAGTATGTAGTATGTTTGAAATGCAGGTGTGACATTTCACTTAATTAGTATCTATGACTAAGATGGCAAGAACAGTATCCTTCATTTTTCAACCAGGAGATGTTCGAGATCAGACTCAGTAGGCTCCTGCTAGAGCTCTGGGGTAGGAGGACAGGGAGAAATCTGTAATGATTTATCATGTAAAATAGAAAGGGGACAAAAATGAGGAAATAGCACTAAAAATAGAGCTTCTTCCATGTGTGTGATGCAATAGTTAACACAGCAGAAGGAAGTTCATGGCCTAGAGAGATCAGCAAGCCTTATGATAGGAAGTGCTCCTTGACTGTGTGGTTTGATTGTGGGTAGTGGACTAAGAACACTTAAAAGTAAGAAAACAACACAAAATGTAACCAAACATGAGATGAACCGGCAAACTGGTGAAAAGGACTGGTTGGTTATATTAAGTAGTTAATTATTAGGGGCTTTGAAAACACTAGAATGGAAACCCTCAAACTAGAAGGGTCTAGTTACTGATCAGGAGCATGTGAGCTGTGTCGTATCTCTGCCTTGGATAGAAAAGTAATCTGAATTTTCCTGAAGGTCAATAGTAGATAAATATCTAAACAAGGCTTCAAGAGCCTGAGATCTTATTAGATTATTTTCGAGCAAGAGGTATTCTGATAAAAAATAAATAAAAGAAAGGAAGAAAAAGGAAGCCCAAAGACATACATTGCCTCTCCTTTAGGAATCAATCCAAACTAAATTCTGTTTTACCTGTAGAGGAAAAACTCCCCTTAGAAAAGCTTCTTGTTCTTAGAGACATTTGAAAGAATATAAAATGTAGGTTGGAGCAATTGCTTTTGGTCATTGCCCACCCTTATCCCTTAAGCATGTGTTCTCTTCTCTGAAAAGCAGCTGCCTATTTTCAGCTCTGCTCCCTATGTGTCTCATTTGAGTACATTGCTTGAAGATCATAAAGATAAAGGAGCCTGGGATTGTGAGATTGAGATAATTCCCGACTGGTGATAATTTCAAAGTCCTTTGATAACTGTTTGGGAAGTTTTGACTTCCCAAAGTTAAGTCTGTGTCGTGGCCAGGAAAATATGACCTTGTTTGCTTCCTCATAGAAGATTAAAACTGGCAGGAAGGTGAGCAGCAAATTGGAGTAAAAGGAATCTCAAAACAAGAGCTCGTGGCAGATGGCTGTGCAAGCAGTGTAGCGAGTTAAATTAACCTACACATGCCACCCCTTACCCCTCCTCTCTCTCTTTCTCTCTCCTCCGTTCTGTTCCTCCGTTCTCTCTTCTTAAAGTCCTAACACTGACACATTGCCAAAGGTTTAGGGTTCAGAACAACTCTTCAGTTACTTTTCTCATAAAGCTGACTCTGAGTGAGTCTATCTATCTACCTACCTATTTATTTATGTTCCCCTTTTCCTATGAGAGGGTGGGACCCAAGAGTCTTCTGTTCCTAATTTAGAGCTGATCAGTTTGAAGAAAATTAGGACAGCTGATTGGTCCACAACTGTTGCATACAATATCTTGATCCAGCCTTTAACTTGCTCAGCCAGCCAAGGGTCTACTGGCAGAGGAATCCCCCTCAAAGCCTTTGTTTTAGGGTTCCAGGGATTTGTCTCAGATCAAGAGAGAAGGATGAAGTCAGTCATCTTTACTACCAGCTTTCCTACCTAATTATGGCTCCTCTAACTATCTGCTCACCAAGGAATCTAACTTCTAGATCTTCAAAATAGGGTTTGTATGCCAGGAACTGGTTAAAAGCAAAATGAGTCTTAAAAGATTACAGCCAATTTCATTTTCTGACATAAAACCAACAAAGAAAAATTAAAAAAATACAAACAGCTGTATACTAGTCAAATGTCTTTGTACCTTGGTATTAGTCTCAGTTCTGTGGTAAGCTTTTAGAATAAAGGATTGGCGCTATCACATTATGAAGTAGGACTGATATATAAAATTTTATCTCTCTCAAAGAGAGGAAATGCTATAGGCCCTCTCTATTATCATTTTTGTGTTGGGAATAACTGAAAGTAATAACATCCAATCACAGGCCATTATCTACCAGGAGAAAAGTTCAATGGGCAGGCTCCTGCTTCCTTGCAGAAATTGCCTTAGCTACAAACTGGCATAAAATTTTAACCGTGATATCTCCTTGCTCAATCTTTTCATGCTGATTTTGCTAGCATTACATAATGTATTTGCCATACATATATGAAATGTATCTTTAAAAAAAAAAACAGATTCTTATATAACTGGAAAGTAATTGCTATAAACTAATTCCATCTCTTTTTTTCTCAAAGAAGTAAAAAAATTAAAATAAACAAACAAAGGAAAACATCAAATATGTTGAGATAACTAAGGGCCGTCAGACCCATCAAGAGGAATTGAATTCAAAGGCTCTTTTACTAGACAGTTAATACCAAAAAAAAAAAAAAAAAAAAAAAAAAAAAAAAAAAAAAAAAAAAAAAAAAAAAAAAAAAAAAAAAAAAAAAAAAAAAAAAAGGGACAAAATGATTTTAAAAATCCAGGGAGTTGAGTTGAGTGATTGATAGATAACAGAAGATACTGATGTTTGTAAGCTGATGTGAATACAAAGTCGTGGAGCAGGAACATGGTGGTTATCTTTGAAGACTGACATAATGTGGACCAGGAAATCTGGTAATATGTATTGTAGAAATGAACCTGTATATTTGTGAGTATTTGAATCATTAGAAACACTGTGAAGAGATGTAAGAAGGATTTACAATTTTGTACCAATTCAAACACCTCTCAAGTCCATGACTTCTGCTATGGTTTCTTAAATATTGTTTTGTGACTTTTCCTGGTAAGACATGAGCAAATATTTCTTTACCCCAGATAGGGCACCATAGAGAGGTCAAAGACTCAGACCATGCAAATATAGCTTTGCTAAACCAACGAGTTTATCTGGGTTACTTACAGGGATGTGGGTGAATGATTGAGTATGGGGAAACTAAGGGCAACTTCTTACAGAGACATCCGCACAGCATGGATGCTAGTTAGCTCATGGAATCTGCATCTCCCAAGCTTTCTTTGCAATACACACTTAATTCCACCAAAGAGTTTGTTACTTACCAACAAGTCTGTTCTACTTATGCAGCCTTGGTCACATGTTTTGGGCCTTGTGACTTTTTGAGCTTTCCAAGCCTTGTAAGTTTGATTAGGATCCTAAGTTGTGAACCTCTGTAAGTTCTCTAGTAACAGAAGTTTCAACTGCAGAGCACAGCCTCAGAACGTCTATTGCTTCCTTCAGCTCCTGCTACTCTATCTGCCCCTTTTCTACAGCATCTCTTTAGCTTTGGGGATGGGGGCAGGTCATATAGAGGCTGTATTGTTTCCTTCCATTTATGGCTGAGCATTGGGCCACTCCACTCCAGCCATATTCACTTATTCTCAGCTCTTCTAGTGATTATGAGTCTCCAAGGTTAACCACCAAGTAAACAAAGAAGTTTCCCTTCCCAACTGAGGCTGACAGTAGCAATAAACTGCAAGTGAAACCTCGAACATTTAGAAAGAAATTTCACAGGGCAGCACATCATTTTGACCAAACAATTGTAGTGCCTTCCCAAGGAGGACCCTAAAGCTGAGAAACGAATGAAAAAAACCTAGGTTTATTTTGTTCGCAGTTCTGAAGCTTCCAGGGTATGATGATCTTTGGTTTAGCTCAGGTGAAAGATGCATTACCTGTGACACATGGTGATGTTCTCATGACTAGGTAATGACACAGATCCAGGGAGAAATAACCTAGCAAGTTAGGCAGAAAGAGTAGGAAGAGGCAGTCTTAATTTCTTCATTGACAATATGTTTCTTTGCATGAAATAAAGAGACATACAAGATACATATCAAATACTTTCAAGGGCTTCACCTTTGAGGACCCAAACATATATCATTAGGCCTCACTTCTTTTTTCTTTATAATATATTTTATTCTCAATCCTCCTGCCCCCAGTGCTCCCTCCCCTTTTCCTTTGAGCCAGTGGGGCCCCTCTGGATATCACCTGACCCTGGCATATCAAGTCTGAGAGGCTAGGCTAGACAAGGAAGTCCAATTAGAAGAACATATCCCAAGTACAGACAACAGCTTTTGGGATAGTCTCTGTTCCAGCTGTTCAGGACCCACATGAAGACAAAGCTTCACATCTGCTGCATATGCACAGGGAGGTCTATGTTCTTTGGATGGTGGTTCAGTTTCTGAGAGCTCCAAGGGTCGACATTAGTTGACTCTGTTGGTCTTCCTATGGAGTTCCTAAACCCTCCAGGCCAGCAATTCTTCCTCCTATTATTCCATAAGAGTCCTGAAACTCCATGCACTGTTTAGATGTGGATGTCAGCATCTGTCTGAGTCAGCTTCTTGGTGGAGCTTCTCCGAGGACAGCCAGGCTAGACTTCTGTCTGCAAGTAAAACAGAGTATCATGAATAGTGTCAGGTTATTGGCTGGCCATTCCCTCAGTCTCTGCTTCATTTCCCATCCCTGTATTTCTTATAGATAGAATAAATTTTGGGTGGAAAGTTTTATGGATGGGTAGTGTCCCTATTGCTCCACTGCGGTTCCAGCCTGGCTACAGGAGGTAGCATCTTCAGGTTCAATAATGCCAATTTTGTGAGTCACAGCTATGTCACCCTCATTGATTCTTGAGTGCCTCCCTTATGCCAGGTCTCTGTCTCCTTCTGGAGATGCCACCACCTCCCCAACCCTGTCAGTTGCAGATTTCCATTCATTCTCATGGCCATCTGGCCATGCCACATCCCAATATGGTTCCACTGAGGATCAAACTTCTAAAGCTTTGAACCCTAGAGAGATCCACTCAAACCATTCAAACTGAAGTAACTTTGTTTCATATAAAACTATAAATTTTAAAGAATTTATATGTTAACTCTTAAGAATAATTTATTTGATTTTGTAAGCAATTCAGTTATCAAGCCTTCATACATAGGATTTATCTATGCTTTCATTTAAATCCAGTTGAGATGTTAAGACAGTTTGATATGACCTAATCAAATTACCTAAAAAAAAAAAAAGTGATAACTCAGAGTTTATGAAATTGATCTAAGAATTCGATCTTTTTTACTTCCATGTATCATCTTTTTGGCAAATAATTTGTCTTTCTTACTCTTTCACCATTTTAAATGTAAAAGTGTCATTGTAAGTTGTCTTTTAATTTACTTTAAAAAGATGTAAGGAGTTATTAAGCTTAATTGATCTAAATGCCTGTGTCTCACACCTTTCCAGCTGAAGAGAAGCCAGTTTCATAGTCTGGAGAGTCTAGAGTCTGAAGACAGTATCATATTAAACATATATTCTGTGATTGATTGTGGCAAATTACCCTACTGGTGGAGAACTGTGTACCCAACTTCCATGTGGATATTACTTCTTTCAACACTAGAATTATAATAAGTAAACATCTTCAAAGCATGTTTTTGAAATGACTTAGCTATGTCTTTGGTTTTTAAATTACATGATAAATACTATTTTCAATCAAACAGTCTCAACTAGAAATCAAAGAATCTGTATATTAGGAGGATGATTTTCAAAGCTTGCTGCTTGAAAATCACCTAGAAATTGTTTTATTTTATCTTTCCAGACATAGAGCTTTTAAAGATGTGATTGAAATTATATTTCAGTTTTAAAAATAAGCTTTTCATTTTATTTAACTCCTTGTGGTAGATTGGACATTGAGAACAGACAAGATGAAAACTTGACAATTTCCAAATAACATTTTAGGTAAATAAAACAGCACTTAGAATTCGGAGGAGATGTTATGTTTTTTTCACACACAGACTTTATAAATAAACTTATTTATTTTTCCAAATTATCATATATACAGACACACATATAATCTTTGATCGCATTTCTTCACATTATGCCCTCTTTTTCTATCTTGCCTGTCATGTCACTGAACCCCTACTCGTGTGTGTGTGTGTGTGTGTGTGTGTGTGTGTGTGTGTGTGTGTGTGTTATGACTAAGGGAGGGGTAGAACCTCATGAGTCCTTCCTCTATCCTTGATGGAATGTTAAAAGAGCTAGTGTTCAGCAAGTTTCAATGTACAAATTTCAACCCTGTCCCTGTCAGCTGTTGACTGGTGATTGGTCTGCAGATTTGGTTTAACCATAGCTGGTGATCATGTCATCACCTTTTACCCTATAACTTTCATTTCTAAAACTAGATTATTCTGCCGAGTTTTCTGAATTTCATTTGATGGAAGTAATGAACTTTTAGATTATTCATTCTGTTCCCAGAATCAGAAAACCGTTGAAATAATTTTAGTTCATATTGCATCTAAAAGCTCTTTTCTAGATAGATACTCAAAGAGAAATGATTTTCCTTTAATTTGCATTTCATATCTAAGCAAAATAGCACTAACAAACACATCATGCATATCTGAGAATTAGGGCCCCATGATTGTTAATTTCATACTTGTTTTACTGCAGCTTCTTTGGGGTCCTTAAACTGGAATCGCATTAGTTACAGCACAAGTTCACATAAAATGGACCATATATATGCAAAACATATATACACATATGCAAAACAAGCAAAGTTATTGTTTTGGAATTCTTTCTGTTGACCTCTCAGGCACTTCCCAGTCCACTTAAGTCTTGTTTCCTTTGTCACAGTAATCACGCAGAAGAGAGCCTGCTGTAGGTAAATCATTTTATCTGTTGAAATCAAAAGGATATATCTACAAAGAAAATTTCTGATAATATTCAGTATATGAGAATGTCATGTTGTATGCAGCACATGCCCTATGAATATTGTTTCTTTGAACACAGAAATGATTCTAAGAAAACATCTTTAAAGTTGTTTTATAAAATGGATTATCTGTGACTTTAGCCAGTAAATTATACCTGTATATTATTTATAAAAGTATTATGATTAAATAAATTACAAATTGCTGTGTATGTAAAACTTCAGGAGATGAAGAATGAAATAAAGAATACAAGTCTGCATTCAAACTTACACACAATGAGGAAGAAAAATAGCATGCTAAACCAGCATCATCTTAAATGGTAGATGGTGGTGGTTATGTGACTTCTGTGACCATCTGTCAAAGACATGTACAATGCTATTTAGCATTCCTGTTTCTGTTCCTAGTAATGCATGACAAGAAAAATTACATGACTCTTTTTTTCTATTTCTATTGAATTGTTTAAAAAAAGTAAATCTATCCACTAAGGAATTATTAGTAATTTGTCCATCACGAGTTAAGAACTTTTCATTTTTTGCATTCTTTTATAACAGCTATACAGGGTGTATATTATTAATATAGTATAATTGAGGTTTTTATATGCTACTGCTGCTAACAAATGGTGCTTTTTTAAATATTGCAATAATGTCTTTATAATTGTTTCTTTTATGGTGAATGCAATATCACACAAGATCTCAAAATTTGTTTGAGCAATTCTGCCTTATTAAATATTTATATTTTTTCAAATATTGCCCATCACAGAATATCATTATGGATACTACTTTACTTTTCTATTGAATTATTTCATCGGAGTAAAATTACAAGGTCATGGGTCACTGACACTTTAATATCTTTTATTATGAGTTCTTCCCTGTATTTTAAAGCATCTGGACCAATTCCCTATTGCAACATGACCATAGATTTGCTTTGAGTAAGTTATATCTTTTATTAAATAAGCATTTAGCAGACACTTAGAGTGTGCAAACTTTGGAGCTGAACAAATTAGTAACATTTAATGCTAATTATTTCTGTGAGTTGATCTGAAAAGACAAGATGAACACAGAATCTCAGTGGAACAGGGAAAGAATTTGAGTTTTAGAATACTCATTTCACAAGTGCTCATGGAAGCATTGAGACATGATTTGTTTAGTTTGGTTCCTGACAACATTGACCCTGTGTAGCATCCTGGTGATGTTTCTGCCCACTCCACCATTCCCTGAGGACCACTTACCCTATAATCTGCTTTTCAATGGGCCCTACCTGTTTATTGATGTCCTGTCTACAAAATCCAACAGGTAAAAATATCCCTGGTCCAACCAGTGATAACAAGCAGATACAGCTGCAGCTCAGCCAGGAAATTATTTTAAAACAACCTGGTGGTGCTAGGGCAGCGATTTCCATCTATAGTCAAGGGCGGATCACAAGTAAACAAAACATCTTTCCTATCAGGCCATGACAGGGCAGCCTCCTAATTTAACCTTTGGACTAATTTAACCTTTTGACATGTTCCACTAATATTTATATATTACAAATTGTACATATGCTACCATTCTTAATTGCCATAAGCTATGAGAAGTTATTGTAAACTCCTTTATCTAGAAGGAAATGGAGGATCTGAAAATAACATTCAAAACCTATTTTATACCATGAAGATGATAAATTGCGAATCTGTCATTCAAGCCTCACACAGAATGACTGTGAAGAATATCATTTTATTTAGGTGTCACTCTTTTCACCTGAGCTTTAGGTGACATTCTCTTAGGCACATGTATATCTGTACATGGGCTTTTTTTTTCCCTTCCAGTTCACATTTGTGTCTCTACTTACAGACAATCAAGAGCCATCTAACATTTATAGAATGTTGGTAATATTCTGTGTCACAAACAACTACACAACAACTGTAAGAAATAAATACTATTATTAGATCAACTTACAGTAGAAGCTTTGGAATATTAGAGAATCACAGTAATATACTAAGATCCCTAGCTAGGGAAGAAGAGCCGAAAAGTGGCTGGAAGAAAGCAATAGCCTCTGTGGGTATCAGGCTCACAGTTTCCGAATCAGGGGGTTGTTTGGGGCTTCAAACTTGCACATTCCATAGGCATATGATGAGGGCTTTGTGAGAACCTGGCTAGTCTGGAAAGGGTAGTCTGAGATTCATATATATACAGGATAGATAGAAAGATAGATAAATAGATAGATAGATAGATAGATAGATAGATAGATAGATAGATAGATAGATAGACAGATGGATGGATGGATGGATGGATGGATGGATGGATGGATGGATGGATGGATGGATGGATGGGTGGGTGGACGGACAGACAGACAGACAGGTAGGTAGGTAGGTAGGTAGGTTGGTAGGTAGGTAGGTAGGTAGGTAGGTAGGTAGGTAGGTAGGTAGGTAGGCTTGTTGGATAGGGGCAGCTTTGGTGAGACCTACATTAAATTGTTTTAATAGTGAACTAGTAGGCACCGCAGATAACTTGCCTAAAGGATACTTTTACTCACTGAAATGTTTCTGTTTTTCACAGAACAAAAAGCGAGCTGATACAGGTTTTTAACCTATCTAAAATTTACAGTTATTCGGACAGCTTAAGAATTGAACTGTGCCTGAGATATCTGATATGGTTGACCTAGGTTGGAGTTCAATAATAATGTTTTAGGAAGTATTCAAGATAATCCTCTGTAGCCAATGCTAAGTGTCACCGAGGTAATCCAGGCCAGCTATTCCCCTTACTCTGAAACACGCTAAAAATTGAACAAGACAATGGAAGAGAAATAGACCTTTTATCAGCTTCTGCTTCAATGAGAAATAATAAATAGTGAATCTTTTTTCTTGGAAATTTCTATCAAGGCATAGTGTCCCTATTTTCTTTGGCTTGAGAACATTGAGCCCCTAGTGTGGATTACACGCTTCTGTGTATCTTTCCTTATCAGGATTTGTTCATTTGGACTTTCATTATTCTAACTAAACATTAGCATGAACTGAAATCCTTAGAACTTCTGTGAACATCTAATTTAGAACTATATATACATCTGTAGGTCATTATTAATTTGTGAAAAAAAGAATATACCTTAGAATGTAAATTTTAGACCCTTATACTTCATATGGAATGCATTCAGACCTCCTGAACTTTTTAACGTGGTCTGTATGTTTTGGTAATTGAGAGTTGAGGAATGTAAAATTAATTGTGTACGTGTGTGTTTGCACATACATGTATGCCAAAACTGGATATTTGATCAGTCATGGTAGAAGATACAAAAGCATGAGTGCCTTCCACTCAATCTTTAGCTAATACCTTATTTGTATCTATTATAGATGTGAATATTGTATGTATATATTATAGATGCCTAAAGTATTGTAGATTACAAGTGTAAATTACCCTTAAATTAAGGATGTAAAACTCTCAAAACTGGGTCAAGATAATATCTGTGATTTAAAAAAAATAGCATCAAGTCTTTCTAACTCTTCTTAATACTATTCAAATGAGTATAACAATATGAATTGAAGTCCTCATTAATATGGTTAAGTCATTAGCAGCTGACTAACCAAAAATCCAGAAACATATCAGTTGTGTTAGCACCAGGATACTGCAAGCCCCGCCTAGCCATGTGACCCTTGACCTGCGTTGCCAGGACAATGACCTTCTATCCCACAATCCACTTGGCTCAGTTCCCGCCCTCACTGGTGTGACGTCATTTTCTGTATAAGAGAGGAAGCCAACCTCTCCTCTCTCTCTCTCTCTGCTCTTCTCTACCCTTCTACCCGCTTCGCTGCTCCCCCACTCCCGCATAATAAACCTCTCCCATGTGGAACACCTTGGCCTGGTCTGCTGCTTGGTTTATCTGCCCAAAATATAAAAAGTTGCCTTTTAATGATTATTATAATCGTGATGTATTCTCTTATAACTCCTAAGCATTCTTGTTGGAGAGTATTTTCTTATAATGTGTTTAGTGAAGCCTTAGGATCCCAACAACTCTTTATTACCCTCAATATCAAAATATTCTCCAATACGTACCCATTTACAACATTAATAAAACATTGGCTGTAATGCTAAGATCACTTTTGAGAAAGTAAATCTGTTGATATTTTCTGAAATGGGGCGCTTTGAAAGTCTTGAATCTGAAAGACTGTTAACTACTGCGGATTTCACACTGTAATTTGTATCCTTAGTACAGGGATACATTATGGACCATGAGATAAAACAACAGTGTCTATGCAACATTTCCTATAAATGAAACTATTGTGCTAAACTATAAGCCAGGTTGAAACCTGGATATATGGGTACCCAGGTGCATGCATATGTGACTCTACACAATACTTTACAACTAGAATTAAAGAGTACTTAAGAGGACTCCTCAATTGAAAACTTTACAAACTGTGATAATTTGTGTAATAAAGAAGCAATGTTACAGCTTCTGTTTCTGCTTTTAAAACTTGATAAACTTTGTGGTCAAGTCCTTAACTTATGAAATTAAAGATCAAAGCTTTAAAAAATTGATAACTTGTCTAAATTTACAGAGAAGAAAAACTTCAAACATGTTCTGAATATCCCATCATCAGATACCTCAAGATCTCTCCAATCACATTTGACCAGTTTGATATAGCAACACCACCAGTCATCTACACCGACTCAGTTCCTAAGAGTTCCAGTAAAATCAGATGCATCAGAGCAGTATAGCTGCTAATTTTGTGCTCATTTAAATTGTATGCAAATAATTCAACTCTGCAGATTTTGGAGATTTTGCAGATTTTAGAGAAATTTAAATATAGTTTCTTCTAGATATTAAAAAAAAAAAAACAAAAAAAACAAAAAAAACTAAGTCATTCATTACATTCCTTGATGTAGTGCAGGGAATTATACTGACCTACAACTGAAGCTACAATTTTGACCATTCAGAAGCAGAGATTACTCAAAGGAAAGCAAATTTAGATATTTTTAGAAAGACATAAAAATCTTATAAGGAACACTATACAAAATAAAATGAGCTTCAGTTCTATTGAATGAACACATTTTATTGAGAGCATCCCGATCCCATATTTTTCTCAAGACTTCATTTTATTAATTTATTTTGGATACAGGGTCTCAGGATATAACCCAAGCTAGCCCCGAGCCTGTGCTTTTCCTGCCTCATCCCATGATTTCTGACATTAAAGGTTTGAGTCATCACATCTAGTAGCTTGTTAATGTTTTTGTATTTAAGGTTTTCTTTGATGACTCACCATGAAAAGTGATATAATGAATTTACAAGTGTATCGCTTGCTTCTCTAGTTTTACAAATCTATAGGGTATGTCAGAGTCCAACAAGAAAAAACTTGACTCCACAGTAGGCTGAGAACTTGTCACCTGTGTTTTCAGCACAGACTTCATCAAGTCTTTTTAGATTAATCTGTCTATTACCAAATGTGCCACTGACTTATAACCATTAACAAGATTCTCAGTTTCTCTAGTTAAGAGGAGAACCTGCTTGGGGATGCACTATTGCAATGGGAAACATATATACCAGAGGAAAGTGGAAGATTTCTTTATAAATCATTGCATGTTAGACAAGCAAAAGTTAATATTTATATTTAGTAAAAATAAATGGAATTGAAACAGGAGTCAGTAAGAATCCTAAAGAACCCACAAAGTATGCCTGTGTGTCATATAAAAATACAAATATTTATAATTGAATTATTAAGTACTCTATCAGGGATAATTCACTTATGCAAAATTCCTTTTGATTTCAGTTGTCTGAAGTAGTGCAGGGAATTATACTGACCTACAACTGAAGCTACAATTTTGACCATTCGGAAGCTGAGATTACTCAAAGGAAAGCAAATTTAGATATTTTTAGAAAGACATAAAAATCTTATAAGGAACACTATACAAACATATTTGAAGATCAATTTATAGTCAAATATTTCATTCTACAAATTCTGTGCCCACTATAATTCATTTTAAAGGAGAGATAACAGGTACGTATCAGTTACAGTACAAAGGAACCAATTATTCAAATAGCCCTCTTTCACTGTTGTGGAATCAAACTGATACCTTGGTTTCCACATATAGAGGGTGTATGATCTGGATATGAAAAAGGCAGAGATTAGGTATTCTGACAGAAGAATAGCATTTTGTTGATTACTTGTTAAAATTTGAAAAAATATTTTCATTTGATTTAGCTGATGCAAACCACAATATCCCCTTAATAAGAAACACACGTACAATATCTTAATTATACAATTTAAGGGCACCAAGGTTTGTCTAGAATCAGCATTCTATGTAACAGGCCCTATAGAAGAACACTGAAATTACTGGGATTACAAATTTATTTTTGAACCATTCAAATTTAACCAGCATTTAGGGAGAAAATAGTTTGCATAAAGTTCTATGCCAGAATAGTTTAGACTTACATAATACATTTTAGAAATAACTTTTATATACTTATTTAACAAACAAGAGTACTTCAACTCTCCTGAGTTCAGGTTAGGTATGCTTTCTGGGATTCTCACCTGGCATCTCTACAAGTCAGGATAGGTTAGTGTATGCTGCAGTAGCAGGCAAATCCTGATTCTCAGATCTTTATTTAACAAGTTGAAAGTATATTTCTTGTGCTTGTTTCATGAGTCAGCTGCCAATTGCTCTGTTCACTGGTTTATGTTAGGACTGACATCTCCAGATTAGCAGTTTGAAAACTCGGACATTATGAAAAAAATTATGATAATTTTTATCCTGTTGTTTAAAAGTCACATACAGATGAGTGCGATAACATATACTTGTAGTTCTAGCACTCTTGGGGCAGGGACTTTAGGATTCTGAATTTGAGACCATCTTTGTCATTATGAGTCAAAGTGAGTTCAATGCTGGTTTGAACAACATAGGCTAAAATGAACCTGTCTCAATGCCCTCTCATTCTCAGAAGAAAATTTACCCCTAATTACTTGTTCTTGTTCAAAATAAGCCATGTAGCCACAAACTTAAAAGGAAAGCATATAATAGATTATACATTTTGGAAGAGAGAAAGAGTTTTTCACAATTTGACCAACTCAACATTTCATTCATCCTCTGGTACAGAACTTATGCTCACTTAAAGCATATTTTCATAGAAATTTCATAGACATGTTTCTTTATATTCAACACAATTATGGTCGCATTCTCTATTTGCTAAAAGATTGGCATGACATGTTCTATTGAAAAATTCAAGTGGGGAATGCTTGAGTCAAGGGACACCTGGGCAATTTAGAAAATTCTCCAGTTTTGGCTTCAAATCTCAAGACAGAGGAAAAATCAAACAAACAAAAACGAAAACAGAGAACAACAAAACCTCAGGCAGATCCCCGTACATTTCCACAAGGAAATCTCAGCCAAAGCTATGAGTTAAGAATTCTTATGCTATACACAGCTCGAGTTTACCTCCAGAAAATGATTGGAAAATCAACTCCCATCTTTCACAAAATGTGAGCATATTTTTCTTGCTTGTCTAATCATGGTGCACCAATCACATATAAACAGAATCATCCAAGAGACATTTCCATCAATTACTGAGTGCTCTAACAACATTCTATCTCAGAAAGCTTCATAGCTTCTCAAGTGTGATCGCCTTCCTCTTTTCATCCTGAGATGAAACACAAATCATTACAGCCCCTATCAACACTCCCTATCCATGAAGCTCTTTGCTATTTTGTCCTTGTCTGCAGGAGAATCCATTATTTGTTTGAATTTGTGGATTAGTTGATGATTATCCAACCTCAATCTTTTAAGACAGCCATAAGGGAAGATTTTATTTCTAGAACCTCTCCAATGTTTTTATTTGTAAAATACTTTTAAAATAGACACAACTGTATAATGGAGATAAAGTTAAACATTTTAATATAAAGTTAACTTGTTATGCTTTAAGTTAGACTTACATTAACAGATTTCACAGACTTAATTATTCATTTGAAAGAATGAATAGCAGTTGTGGATTTTGTTGTTTTTTTTTAAATAATTGAATTTATTGAAACAGATTTTATATAAGCAAGAAAAATATTTTCAGAATTGTGAAACATATACATGTAAACAATGTGACATAAACATGACTTTTTATTTACAAAGACATAGTATTGCTAGATAAAGGAGAAGGCGGTCTAGATGTAGGTCCCTGTGACTCTTTCCCAGAGATTCTCCTTGGCAAGCCATCTTTCTTGAGTAGATATTAAACTATGTAACCCAATACTTTTGATTGTAGATTACTAGAGAATGGGGAGAGAGATGGAAAGAGAGACTCGGGGAATATAGCAAGAAGAAAAAGAAAACAGAACAATCATACTAGAATAACGTTTATTAACAATGAATTTATTGGGCCAGGAATTGTGGTCCATCCCTATATAGTCCCTGTACTCCTCAGGGTGAGGACAGAAGTTGAAAGATTTGAAGTTAGACTGTGTTTCATAAGGTGACTATGTCTCAACCTCACCAAAAAAATAAAACAAATATCAAACAAATAACAATAACAATAAGAACGACAGAACCTCACAATAAACAGTCCTTGAGCAATTAAGTAGATCTAGTGTTCTACTTTTAGGAAACATATCCTCTAGACCAGTGCTTCTCAATCTCCCTAATGCTGCCACATTTCAATACATGTTGTGGTAACTCCCCCATTCATAAAATTATTTTTGTTGTTACTTCCTAACTGTAACTTTGCTACTGTTATGAATTGCAGTATAAATATCTGCTATGTGAACTCCAAAGGGATCTTGACTCACATGTTGGGAGCCACTGCTCTAGATTTCTCTTTCTGAATTTAATTTTCTTCTCACCCCCTTTGGCATAGATTTCTAGTTCAAATCTCATCACTCATTATATACTGAGAGATGTTCCACCTGATCTTTCTTTGGTCTTTAAAAGGAAAAGAAAAAGGAAAAAACAAAACAAAACAACAGTAATGGCAATGAAACAAAAGTAGAAAGCGTTAATTTCCCCCTTTCCCTTCCCTACAACTGTCTACTTTCTATGTTTGGCTTAAACAATGCATAGCTTCTCTTGGCTAGCAAGCATGTGAATACTTGCAGTAGGTATGGGCAGAGTTTGAGAAACATTTCATTGCTTAAATATGGCAGTGGCACTAATACAGCAAGTGTTAGGAGTACTTAGCATGTGCCAGTGTACTGCCAGACCTCTCATTTCCACTTCTGAAGTGGAAGTCATAATAAAGGTGTGGAAATAAGAAAGCCTGAGCTTGCATCAGAAGCCAGATGTTACTCTAGAACCTTCTGCGAACCTAAGGTTTCTATGTCCAGTTTCAAGTGTGATTGCTGGGATACTAGGTCTCATCTGATTGGACTGTATGATTATTTTTTAACTCGATGTGTCCCTTTGAAAGATTGGCATTCACTTTATATTCTTGAGTAAAACTGCTTACTTTTTCTTTGTATTCTTGGAGAAACAAATAGGCTGTTAGTATATTTATAACAAAATAAAATCTTGATGATCAAGACAGGACCTTGCTCATCAGCATTCAGCACAATGGGAGATGTCCTTATGACCCTTCCCCAGAAAGAAGACTTTGGCAATGGATGGCTACTTTGGGTGGGTGGGGCAGACATTGACTTCATTTGTGTAGTCACTGGTGTGTTTACCAAGTAACAGTGGAAAGCACTGCACCCATGCTCATGTGGATAGACCTGGTTAAGCTGTGTGGGTCATAAAGGAAAACAAAAAACACAACAAATTAAGACATGGAAGTAAGAGGAAGATTGTTTTGGAGAAAGGCCGATTGGCAGGGGAAGGAAGGGTGTCGCGGACCCCCGAACAAATGCCAAGCACGTTCCAAACAGACTTCTTCTTTATCTCCCCGAACAGCTTTTAATCTTTTTCCTCTCACAAGAAGCTTTTTCTAACCCATTCTCCCTGTTCACACTCAACTCCAACTCCACTCTGCAACTCCTTC
>NC_034595.1:45221904-45239911 GCF_900095145.1 Mus pahari | reverse complement strand
CAGGGAGGCCAGTGATAGTCCATTAACTCAGCAGGCAGGCAATCCACACAGGCTCAGCAGCTCAGGTTCTTGTAAACAGGGACCATGGGGCTTGGCACATCAGCTTCCTACAGAAGGGAATAAGAAAGGTAGGGCACATGAAATCAGAATGTATGAATATTTTAGGGAATAAGTAAAAAATAAGATCTGTTATTGTCTTGTTTATCCTTTTCTACATTTAATTAATCTTTGGATTACTCTATGGCCTCTTTAAGTTTCCAAGTCAGAGCACAGGATAAGACAGTAGTAACTCCAAGAACACTCTCCTAGAGAGTAGCCTGGGGGACCTCACTGCTTTCTTTTGCAGCTGTCTCATGTTGGGCTTACTTTTATTTCGGGGTTCTTTTTTTTTCTCTCCAGCCTTGATATACACTAATGATAACCAAGAGCATTTGTGATTAATGTATATCAGCTTGGAGGATTAGCAATAACTAGGAAGCCTTCAGAGCCATTGCTTTCACCTCTCTTGGAGTGGAACAGAAAATGAAGGTTAATGGCTTGAATAACTAATTTTAACTGCCTAAGTACTGAAGAATCCATCCATTACTTTGCAACTTTAAATGCAAAGCTGGGGCCTTTATAACTCATTAAGTCTAAGTAACTGGCAGTTTACAAGTCACTGAAAATAAACTTGATGGTTTAGATATAATATGCATCACTGATTTTGAAAAGGCAAAGAAATATTTAATTCTTTTTCTTGGTCTACTCTTCTCATATGAAGAGATTTTTGGTGTTTGAAAGCAATGAGGTTATTTGTTTAAGTTAAGTCCTACAGTTGCAACAAAGCTGCTAGGCAGTGGGGAGAGGATAAACTGATGGACTGACAGACAGATGTAATTGGACACTCTTTGACTTTATCTGTGTGATTTTAGCATTGAGTGTTTACCCATGGTGCTGTTAGTCCATGGGTACTGGAATAACAGAGACCAAGTAAGGCACCCTTATGACGGGATATTGGGTCCATGACAAATGTGTTCTAAGCGTCAGCTTCCTTACTGATAAAACGGAAACAGTATTGGCACCTGGTTAAGATTGTTTTAAGCACTGAATAAAGTAATGTGAATAAAGTAATGCCTTATGAGAGTCTTGTGGCAGAAATAAAATCAATGAAATGTTTAATTATTATTCTAATGTCTGGAACACATTGTTTAAGAAAAATGTGAGGGGAGAAAAGTGATGCATGGGAGGATCTGATTTCAAGATCTGCACAGAAAGAGGACGCATCAGACAGCAGCATCTACCTTCAGAATCTTGTGTAGTGGGAGTGACAGAGACAGAAAACAGAGGAAAAGCTTAATAGAAAACTAACTTTTGTGAAATCATGAAAAATTGTATTTATATTAATGAGGTTAAAGATTTTAAGAATAAAAATACTTCCCTAGAGTTTGCAAAAAAGTGATGTATAAAGATAACATTTGAAAAGAGAAAATATCATTTATTTCTAAGAATAAACATGAACTCCTCACCTAATGAGTAAGTTTGGTAGCTGTGTAGGCACTAAGGGTTTGGCCAAATCTGCTTTAGACCTAGAAAAATAAAAATCAGGATAAAAAACAATTATTTCAGTCTTTTGAAAATTGTTGGCCTGGAATATGTCTGAACTGATCGTATACACAGTACTAAATTCTTAGTCAGATTTAAACTTCATCTTCTATTTTATTGCAGTCATTTAATATATACCTGTGTTCTTGAGGTAGCAACAGGAATTGCAACAGTAGTTGGCACCAAAAGCAATTAAATTAAACTAAATTAAATAAGAAAAATATGTTAGCCACATGGCTTTAGTTTATCTAAATAAGGTAGAATCATCTGATATTTCTAGAAATCAGATCTCTACATGGGGTCAGGTATCTATGCTTGTCAAAGGCTGTAAGATTAACATTGGTGTCTCACTCTGTATTTGCAAGTCATATTATACCATGGTAATACCGCATACTTTATGTGTTGGCTTTTGAGTCAAAAGAATTATTTTAACATTCCTCCCAGTTATTCTGTAGTTGGTAGTACCATTCTCCAAGACTTCCTCATTGACTAGAGAACTCAGACGTAGCTTATCCAAGTCTCATCCTGACTCTAACTTCATGTCCCTCAGGTTGACTGGAAGCAAGGTATATGGATGCATGCATCCATTTGCACAAGGTAGGCTAGGTTGATTTGTGTATGTTTCACTTTAACCTACCAGGTTGATGGTAAAAAAAAAAAGGCTTTTCTCATCTTGGGATGCCACTAAGCATCTAATCTATGCTGATATATTTTAACTATTGTTCAAATGAGAGTAATTTGAGAGATTCAAAAAAAAATGAAATAGACCCTTTTAATTTTTGTAGAGATAAAACAACATGTAAATAATTATACTTTAACTAGCAAGTGTGACTAACTAACTAAACTGCTAGACTCTTGAAATTCATGTAGTAATTATATTTTACATCATTTTCCTGTATTGGGATGTTCCTTGACTATTTGTTCTGTGTCCTATCAGGCACAATACGACACAAAAGACATAGCTCCAGCAACAGTTACTTCTTGTTTGGGATCCTGGTAATTAAGTTCATTTTAACAAATTATTATGTGATTTTGTTCTACTTTTCTGACCTTTTGTGATATGATAAAATGTGATGGTATAGGGTTGTTCTAATATTAAAGTTGGTAATGGATATCAAGTATGTGGCAGTGTATCTGGATAACAACAATGCACCTGAAAGTTGAAAATACTGTCTTCTTCAGCCTCAAGCTTGTGGTTTTGTTTTTATGTGTGCAAGATAATATTTATGCAGTGAGCAGTGGCCCTGCTAGAATCTCCATGAACACAGATCCCTTCCCATCTCATTGGTTTACATTCAAGACCTATTTTAGCCATCTTTTTGTAAACCTTTGTGTGTGTGTGTGTGTGTGTGTGTGTGTGTGTGTGTGTGTACCTGGCCACTACCATGTCCTTGGTTTTTATGCAGCCCACAGCTTTCATGCTTTAAGTATAACAGAGATGGGAGGAGAAAACAGACACAAACTGCAATCTCTACAGGAAAAGAAAAAGTAACTGAAAAAAAAAAAAGATGAATTTGAGATATAAGCTCATTTTCAATATTCCAAGAAACACTTTACATACAGTTCTGGGAACAGAGCCAAAATGACAAGGCCAAGGGTTATATCCAACAGATATTATGAGGGTAAGAGCAGCCACAGATATCCAATTACTTCTATAATAAAAGTACCATGCCCCCTTCTTTTCCATCCACAGCTTGGTTTTAGAAAGGAAGGCAAGTAGTTGAGGTAAATCTTTAGAGCCAATTTGAAAGGCTTCTCTTTCTCTTTCACTATCGTTCCTTTTTTATAGTCAGACACAAGCAAAAATGCAGGGAAAGTCCTGACACAGGAATTCTTCTTAGAGGTTTACTAGCAGAAAAGTTAAACTAACAGGCCAGTACCTAGCTTCAATTTCCAAGTTAACCCCCAACAAAACCTGAGCCTAAGTTCAGTTTCCAGGTTACCCTACAATGAGACCTGTGTCTCCAGGTTATTTGCTCTCAACAAATCCAGCATCTAGCACCAGTTGCCAGGTAAATTTCCAACAGTACCTCTGCAGGTTACAAGCCCACCCCTGCCTGACAACCACCAACTAAGAGGAAAGCTGAAGTTAAGTTTGACTTGACTCCCAGTACCAGTCAATCATGCTAAAGGTCACAGTACCCCGCCCCCCACAATTAAATTCTTGCCAGGCTAAAAACACTCACCCTCCCCTTGTCATTTTCTATTTTTCTTTTATTTATTTTTAAGTTTTATTGGATATTTTATTTATTTACATTTCAAATGTTATCTATCCCCTTTCCTGGTTTCCCCTCCATAAACCCCCTATTCCATCCTCCCTCCCCCTGCTTCTATGAGGGTGTTCCCCCACCCACTCACCCACTCCTGCCTCCTCTCCCTGGCATCCCCCTACACTGGGGCACTGAGCCTTCACAGGACCAAGAGCCTCTCTTTCCATTGATGTTCAACAAGGCCATCCTCTGCTACATATGCAATTGGAACCATAGGTCCCTCCATGTGAACTCTTTGGTTGGTGGTTTAGCCCCTGGAATAAAACAGTGTCCCGAAAAGTTTTGGGGGCTTTTCTTCACCGGAACCATCCTGTAAGTTGGAGTGAATTAAGCCCAAGCTTGAGCTTGTGAATAAAGACCCTAGTGTGATTGGTCCTGATTGGTCCTTCAGGGTTCATGAACACTTCCTTGGTACTACAAGAACACTTCATAGGCACAGTGAAAGAATCTACAGATACTACCCATTGCCAGCTCCTCTTGCATAAGGTGTCCCATCCAATTGATGTTCAATGGTGTCAACTGTCATTGTCTCTTACATTCCAATTGTCATCCTTCTTCATTTTCTGCCAGCAATGTTTATCTTTTTAACAACAGCAGTAATCCACTTACACTGTGCTTGCCCCAGAGCCCACTCTCTTTATTACTACAACCTCGTTTTTTATGTTTTTGGTTTTGAGGCTAGCCTTCAAAGGCTGAGCTGTCTCTCCAGCCCTACAACCGAATTTAAAAGCCGTGGGGAAATATTTGAAAGGTTTTTAATTCTTTTCCTTTTCGATTTTCCTGGAAGTACTCCATTTAGCCATTTAGCTTCAGTATCCCACAAAGTACTTCACATCGAGCCAAACTAATTTTAATTGCCAAATTTACACATCTGAGAACCATCAGAGAAGACTACTAATGAGATTGCTAGATCTGGTTGATCCATGGGCATGTGTGTGAGAGATTTTCCTTAATTGGTTAATTGAAATGGGAAGAACAATCCTGGGTGTTCCTAGCACCATCACTATTCAGTCTGTTCCCTGACTGGTGTAAGAGGAAACCATGAGAGCTGAGAGCTGAGCAGTGGGCATGCATGTGTTCTCTTCTCTCCAATCTTGTCTGCCAATGTGATGTGACTGGCTCTTTTAATTTCCTGCCACCCTGATTCTCTCAAAAAAAAAAAAAAAAAAAAAAAAAAAGCTTACAGTAACTTAAGAGCTGTAAGCTATTGTACACACTTTCTCCCTAAGACGATTTTGGGCAGGATGTTTTGTCATAGCAAGGGAAATGAACGCAGGGTAAAAGTTCATCAGAAACTGCCTCATAACCAAATCTCTCCATTCTCATTTCTTATATGTTTAACTGATCACTTACCACAAGACTTTTGTTTCCTGGACACATTCTCCTGCCTCAGAGAGGAGATGTAGTCAGGCTCCTGTGCTTGTGCTCTTCCTTATTCCAAATACTAAATGCTAGAATTCCTTGGAAGCCAGACCTCAGCCCTTTCTTTGTTTTCCCCCTTCATAACTGAATCATTCCAGTCCAATATTTTAAGAGCTCAAAATGTGTATCTCCATCCTCAATATGATTTGAATTTCTGGAAGGTAAAGACTTGTTCGTAGAATTTCTACAGCCAAAGCTTCACCTGTCTCAAACTTTACCCCTAATTTCTGCCTGTGACTCTTATTTTTTACCTTGATCATTACATCTCTACTCTTCCAACTTTGAATGTCCTCAAATTGAATCCATTCTTGAAAACCCTCATTTCTATCCAACTTCTCAGCAAGCCCAGTCTTCTCTACTTGGAAAATATATACAGAATCTGCTCTGTCCCTCACCTTTACAGAAATGGATCTACACAATCAAGATCTTCTTGTTTCACAACTGCTAAAAACCATCTGCCCTATTCCTCTGGCCATGCATTCCTGTCTGTTCTCTATGGCACAGAGAAATGCAATCTTTAAAAACCTAACTAGAATAATCTCTTGAGAGCTCTGTGCCTTCCCCACAAGAGTAAAATGAAGAGGTTGTTGTAGCCTTCATTGTACTCTGTGATTTTTCCAATTTCTCATTTGCATCACTCCATCTTCCATCACTCTGTTCAAACTACCCCAATTATCACATAGATATGAAGCTTTCTTTCCATGGTCTGTATACTTTCTGTTTCCTGTACGTGGAAACTCCTTTTCTTAGTAATTATCATGGGTCAAATAATAAAGAAAACATTTCTGAATATTTTGATGAGTCCTTCTCAACAATTCCTCATTACTGTGAGCCTGGTGTGCTCTGTGTTCTCATCTTGCCATGATATCACCACCTGCCATTTGTGCTGTTACTTTTGTTGACTTCTGACTGATGAGATGCCAGCTCAGTACTGTCTCCTAGTGCCTGGGGTAATGCCTCCCTAGTACCTTGTCAATGGTTGCTAAATATTTCTGAATGCTGAAGAACGCAGATGTGGTTTGTTTCCCTCTTAGGGAATATTTTGTAGTGACAAATATCCACAAATAGAAGTGTTATGGTTTGAATAAGTGTTTCTCCAAAGGCTCATATATTACAAGCTTGAATGCCAGTGGACAGGCTTTTGGGATGTAACTGAATCTTAAACTCTCTGATTTAATAAAGTGTTTTGTAGGTTGATAGATTCTTTTATGTGTTCATAATTTATGGCACTCTTGGAATGCGGGACCATGATAAAGGAAGAAAATTGCTAGGACATGCCTTAGGAATATATAGATTGTCACTAACCTCTTGCTGTCTCTCTCTTTCTGCTTTCCAGCCACCTTAAGGTGAGTATCTCAATTCCACTAAGCCTTCTCCGATGTTATATTCTGCACTACCTTAAGCCCATATCAATGGACCAAGCAACTATCAACTGAAAAATCTGAAAACATAAGCCAAAATGAATATTTCCGCTTTCAAACCTACCTTCCAGATATTTTTCACAGCTGCAAAATGGTATCAACATCTCCAGTGATCAAATAAATAAAGTCATACAAAACAAAACAAAACAAAACAACTTTGCCCAAGGATATAGGATGGAAATTAATAGGAAAAGAGTTTTGAATGTTTTGATTTGCTGGTTAGGGAGGTCTTTGTAAGAATCTGGCCTTTCATGATGAGGACTTAGCTTCTCCTGTGTTAAAGACAGGATTCTTGTTTCCTGTAGGTGCTTGCTGACAAGGGTAGCAATAGCATACTTAGTCAACAATGATTTTACAGAATATGTGTGCAGAACTTTCATAAACGTTGTCTACAAAGAGTAAGAATGTGTTTCTATGGAGACAGGTATTGATATTGATAGAGACTGCACATGTAAAGAATCTATTCCATCTTGATATAGAGCACATCTTGTTATGAATCCTTTCTGAAACTAGTTTCTTCCCAGTGTACATATTTTGCATCTCTTTTTATTGGTTATTTTATTTATTTACATTTCAAATGTCCCCATTCTCACAAACTCCACATTCCAGCATCCCTCTCCTTTGCCTCTCTGAGGATGTTCCCCCACCCACCGACCCATTTCCAACTCACTGCTCTAGCATTCTCTTACACTGAGGTATCCAGCCTCCACAGGATGTCCAAGGGCCTCTCCTCCCATTGATGCCAGATAAGGCCAGCCTCTGCTACATATGTAGCTGGAGCCATGGATTCCTACATGTGTACTATTTGGTTAGTGGTTTAGTCCCTGGGAGCTATGGCTGTCCCAGTTAGTTGATTTTGTTTTTCTTCCTATGGGATTGCAATCTGCTTTAGCTTCTTCATTCCTTCTCATAACTCTTCCATTGAGGTCCCTGTGCTCAGTCCAATAGTTTGCTGTGAGTATCTGCATATGTATTGTCAGGTGCTGGCAGAGCCTCTCAGGGGACAGCTATACCAGGGTCTTGTCAACAAGCACTTCCTGGCATCAGCAATCAGGGTTTGGTGTCTGCAGATAGGATGGATCCCTAGGTGGGGCAGTCCTTTCCTTCAGTCTCTGCTCCCTTTTTGTCCCTGCATTTCCTTCAGACAGAAACAATTCTGGGTCAAAATTTTTGAGATGGGCGGGTGACCCCTTCCCTCAACTGGGGACTGTGCCTATCTACTGGAGATGGTCTCTACAGATTCTATCTCCTCTTTGTTGACTATTTTGGCTGATGCCATCCCAGTTGATTCCTGGGAACTTCTTACTTCCCTAGCATCTGGGACATTCTATTGGCTATCCCCAGTTCACCATTGCCCACTGCTACTTATTTCTGTTCAGTTTCCTGACCCCCTGTACTTCTCTCCTGTCTCTTCCCATGCATGATCCTGCCACTATTTTCCTTTCTCCATCCTCTCTCCCTTGAAGGTCCCTCCATCACTTTACCTCCCATTATTATTTTGTTCCCCCTTCTAAGCAGGATTGAAGCATCCACACTTTGGTTTTCCTTCTTCTTATGCTTCATATGGTCTGTGAGTTGTATTGTGGGTTTTCTGAAGTTTTGGGATAATATATACTTATCAGTGAATACATACCATGTGTGTCCTCGTATGACTGAGTTACCCCACTCAGGATGATATTTTCTATTTCCATCCATTTGGCTAAGAATTTCATGAATTCATTGTTTTTAATAGCTGACATATTGAACATTTCTTTCAATGTTTCTTGACCATTTGAGATTCCTCAGTTGACAATTCTGTGCTTAGATCTGTACTAAATTTTTTTAAAAAGGGGTTATTTGGTTCTCTTTCAGAAGGAAATTTTAAATTAAATTTCTGCTGCATGATTGCTATCTTTGACTTTTCCAAGATATTAAAAGACTTTAATGACAACCATATTGAAGGACTTAACAATTGTTCCAATTATCATTGCTTGAGACTCATTCTGTAGCCTTGACTGACTTAGAACTTGCTATGTGGACCAGGTTGCATTCACACTCACAGAAATCTGCCTGCCTCTGTAGGGTTTTCCCTCTCTTTAGCATGTTTCTTGTGCTTATTGAGCTTATGTTGACATAGTCATGTTGGTAAGATATATTGGTGTAACTTTTGACAGCCTAGGAGACATAGTCTCTCTCACACACACAAAAAAGTCTATGTTCCTATAACTCTTATCCCTCCACCACAAAGATTGTTTAGCCTTAGGTGTTTAAGTTGTATAGTAGATCTTTCTTTTGGGACTGGGCTCCACAACTCTGCATTTTTATTGGGTGTAGAATTTGTTATCCAATCCCAAATAATCAGTCCTGAAAACTTATCTACAAGTACCATTATACAGATTGAGAAGGTTGTATTTATCTGTTTAGTAGTATACATACATATGAACAAAATAAACACACAAAACACACACACACACACACACACACACATATATATATATATATATATACATGAAAAAGAGAAAGGGGATATATATACATATATATATATATATATATATATATATATATATATATATATATATATGAGGGTTTGAAGGAAGGAAAGGGAAGGTGAAACGTTGTAAATGTGTTATACTCTCATTATACAAAAGTAATATTTTTTAAAATTGAGATTAAGAAATAGCTAACTAAAAAAGAACCAATATTTTTGGCATCATTGAATGTAGCTCACATTTATTGAACCCCTATTGAGTCTGTTACATTATAAATATATCATCTCATTCAGCTTTTCAAATAATTGTGTGCTTTTATGCACCATTCTGCTCCCAGTACAGGCATTAAGTACATAATATAGAATACATCTTACTGATAATTTTATCAACTATCAGTTTTCAAATTATAAGATGACATTCAAGAATGTTTACAGGTGAGCCCACATGTTTTGAATAGTCAGACCTGGGATTACAATTAATAGTTGCTCAATATCCCATGTATCTTTGGTTACTTCCTTTTATACTGTTTTTTATTTCTCTGCTATCCTTATTCTGATGGTTTAATAAAATTAATGTAGTGTGAACTAATCCAAGATCCTTTGCTAAGAAATGTTCTATCTGTCTTTCACAAACCATTTGGAGTAACATTTTTCTTTCATCCCTTTGGTTCTTCTTTCACCCACTCTTAGTTTCCATTTTGCTTGTCTATATGATTGTCTTGCATCTGTTTCCATTCCACCCCCTCTGAGCATCCTTTTGGTTTCTTCGCACAGTTCAGCAATTTATCAGCATCATCCATAGTTACTCATCTCTGTCTTTTCATAGGCAGTGTTTTTCCAGTTGGGACAACTGCCATGGATCTTGTTTTCATCTTGGTCTGAATGTACAATGCCAATTGCTAGTGGCAGCTTTTTGACTGACCACTTGGTACCAAACCCTTTCTGGCACATACTGGCCTCAGCCTCACCCTTGAACTCTTCCCATCTGCTACCTCTACTCCTGGGCCTTGTCAATGTTTTCTTCACAGGAGCAGAGTCTTTAATCAAAATAATAACTCAACAGCTTCAGATGGATCTTCACACCTCAAGGCTTTGTCTCCCATATCACCACTTGGCAGAATCATGTGAAAATGTAAAGCTACAAAATGCTTATGAGAATTCCAGCTCAAGTTTCAACATTGTAATTGCACCTATAAATGTGGACGCAAATACCAATGAATTACAGTACTTAGTGTGGTTTATTTCTTTTCTTTATTTCTTTGTGAATATGAGGTACAAGAAAGCATTTCTCTTCATTCTAATTTGAAGAGAATTTTTATAATTGCTGAACAATATTTGATTTTTCCCCTTCAATGTCCTTAGACATCTGCTATGGGTAAAATAAGATACCAATAAAATGAATTTACTGTGAGAAAGATATAGGATTCAGGGTGAGTAAGATGGATGACTTGTTGTTAAAGAACACGTCTTTTCTTATTTTTTTATTAGATATTTTCTTTATTTACATTTCAGATGTTTTTCCCCTTTCCTAGTTTCCCCTCTGAAAATCCCCTATCATTTCCATCCTTGCCCTGCTCCCCAACCCACCCACTCCTGCTTCCTGACCCATACATTACCCTATACTGAGGCATAGAACCTTCACAGGATTAAGGGTCTCTCCTTCCATTGATGACTGACTATGCCATCCTCTGCTACATATGTAGCTAGAGCCACAAGTCCCTCAGTGTGTTTTCTTTGATTGGTGATTTAGCCCCAGGGAGCTCTGGGGTTACTGGTTAGTTCATATTGTTGTTCCTCCTAGGGGGCTGCAAACCCCTTCAGTTCCTTGGGTGCTTTCTTTAGCTCCCTCATTGGGGACCCTGTTATCCATCTAATGGATGACTGTGAGCATCCACATCAGTATTAGTCAAGCACTGGCAGAGCCTCTCAGGAGACAGCTATATCAGGCTCCTGTCAGCAAGCTCTTTTTGGCATCTGCAATAGTGTCTGGGTTTCGTGGTTGTTTATGGAGATCCCCAGGTGTGGCAGATTCTGGATTGTCATTCCTCTAGTCTCTGCTCAAACTTTGTCTCTGTAACTCCTTTCATGGGAATTTTGTTCCCCCTTCTCAAAAAGATCGAAGTGTCCACACTTTGGTTTCCCATCTTCTTGAGTTTTTCAAACTGTATCCTGGGTATTCTGAGCTTCTGGGCTAATATCCACTTATCAGTGAGTGCATATAATGTGTGTTCTTTTGTGATTGGGTTACCTCACTCAGAATGATATCCTCCAGATACATCCATTTGTCTATGAATTTCATGAATTCATTTTTTAAATAGCTGAGTATACTCCATTGTATAAATGTACCACATTTACTGTATCCGTTCCTCTGTTGAGGGACATTCCGGTTCTTTCCAGCTTCTTGCTATTATAAATAAGGCTGCTATGAACATAGTGGAGCATGTGTCCTTATTACAAGTTGGGGCTTCTTTTGTGTATATGCCCAGGAGTGGTATTTCTGGATCTTCCAGTAGTACTATGTCCAATTTTCTGAGGAACTGCCAAACTGATTTCCAGAGTGCTTGTACCAGCTTGCAATCCCACCAACAATGGAGGAGTGTTCCTCTTTCTCCATATCTTCTCCAGCGTCTGGTGTCACCTGAGGTTTTTTTTTTTTTTTTTTTTTTTTGGTTTTTCAAGACAGGGTTTCTCTGTATAACCCTGGATGTCCTGGAACTCACTCTGAAGACCAGGCTGGCCTCAAACTCAGAAATCCAACTGCCTCTGCCTCCCAAGTGCTGGGATTAAAGGCGTGCGCCATCACTGCCCAGCTGTCACCTGAGGTTTTGACCTTATCCATTCTGACTGGTGTGAGGTGGAATCTCAGTGTTGCTAACTGCCAGTTGTGCCAGTACCATTTTTTGAAAATGCTGTCTTCTTCCCACTGGATGGTTTTAGCTGCTTTTTCAAAGATCAAGTGACCATAGGTGTGTGGGTTCATTACTGGGTCTTCACTTCTATTCTGTTGATCTACCTGTCTGTCCATGTACCAGTACCATGCAGTTTTTATCACAATTGCTCTGTAGTACAGCTTGAGGTCGGGGATGGTGATTCCATCAGAGATTCTTTTATTGTTGAGCTTTTGCTATGCTAGGGTTTTTTGTTTGTTTGTTTGTTTGTTTGTTTTGGGTTGTTATTTTTTGTGCTATTCCAGATGAATTTGCAAATTGCCCTTCTTAACTCTGAAGAATTGAGTTGGAATTTTGATGGGGATTGCATTGAATCTGTAGATTGCTTTTGGCAAGATGGCCATTTTTATTTTTTATTTTTTTAAAGATTTATTTATTTATTATATGTAAGTACACTGTAGCTGTCTTCAAACACTCCAGAAGAGGGCGTCAGGTCTTGTTACGGNTGGTTATGAGTCACCATGTGGTTGCTGGGATTTGAACTCTGGACCTTCGGAAGAGCACTGGGTGCTCTTACCCACTAAGCCATCTCACCAGCCCCCATTTTTATTATATTAATCCTGCCAATCCATGAGCAAGGGAGATATTTCCATCTTCTGAGATCTAGTTCGATTTCTTTCTTCAGAGACTTGAAGTTCTATCATATAGATATTTCACTTCTTTAATCACACCAAGGTATTTTATATTATTTGTGACTATTTTGAAGGGTGTTGTTTCCCTAATTTCTTTCTCAGACTTTATCCTTTGTGTAGAGAAAGGCCACTGATTTGTTTGAGGTAATTTTATATCCAGCAACTTCACTGAGTTTTTTATCAGGTTTAGAAGTTCTCTGGTGGAATTTTTGGGGTTACTTATATATACTCTCATATCATTTTCAATTAGTGATATTTTGACTTCTTCATTTCCAGTTTGTATTCCTTTGATCTCCTTTTGTTGTCTAATTGCTCTGGCTAGCACTTCAAGTACTATATTGAATAGGTAGGGAGAGAGTGGGCAGCCTTGTCTTGTCCCTGATTTTAGTGGGATTGCTTCAAGTGTCTCTCCATTTAGTTTGATGTTGGCTACTGGTTTGCTGTATATAGCTTTTATTATGCTTAGATATAGGCCTTGAATCCCTGATCTTTCTCAGACTTTTATCATGAATGGGTGTTGGATTTTTTTCAAACGCTTTCTCTGCATCTAATGAGATGATCATGTGGTTTTTGTCTTTTGAGTTTGTTTATATAGTGGATTACGTTGATGGATTTCCATATATTGAACCATCCCTTCATCCCTGGGATGAAGCCCAATTGATCATGATGGTTGATTGGTTTGATAAGAACACTTCTTTTCTATTATGATGACCCAGGTATGGATCCCAGAACTCAGGTCAGAAAGGTTAAAAATGCATGCTACTCTACTTTAGCTCTGGAGGACCTGATGTCCTCTTGTGGCCTACATAATCTCCTGCACTCATGTGCTCACAACCTGTTCCTCCCACACAAAATGTAAAATAAAACAAACCTTTAACAAAACAACAAACAAACAAACAAACAAACAAAAATTGGATTTCTTCTCTAAAAGAAAATAAAGTCTTTTAGTAATCTTTGTCATTGAATTGTGCTGGGCTTAGAAGGGTACAAATATCCAAACATAATTGAATTTGTACCTGATCCCCCCCACCCCGTCCCGCCAATTTCTTTGAGAAACAATATTCACTGAGGGTGTCACAAAGAACCAAGTTTTTTCTGACAGTTCTTGATGAGAGAGAAGTATATTCTGAGGTCTGAAGCTCCTTCTGAGTGTATTAGAAACCCCATCGCACCCACTGCTTTCTCTTGATACCAATTAGGGATATTCCATCTGGTATGTATTCCCTTCTCTAGTCTTTATCACTACAATGAAGACATTGACTTTCCTTTCTTTTTTTTTCTGGATGTTTATTTTTTTCATTTTTCTACAAATAAAACATTTTAAATACTAAATATATGGGACTGGAGAGATGGGCCAACAGTTGAAAATGCTTCCTGTTCTTGAAGAGTATTTGAGTTACTATCATCCATTTCAGGATGTTCATTAACCACCCAGAAAGAACTCAGGTCCAGGGGTCCCATACTGTCTGTACACACTGAGTGTACACACACAATGACATATTCACATATACACAAATAAAAATTAAAAAATCTTTGAAAATATGTGTCCCCACTAATAGTTACTGTATTTGCAAAAATACTCTTTCCACCATATTTTTTGTTTCAGAATTAGATATTATTTCCTTAAAGGTATGAAATTCTGAAAGAACAACAACAAAAAAATAACAACAAAGGAACCACTGCCCACAAACTCTTTAGAGGAAGACAAACATAAATTGAGTTTTCACCCTTATTTAAGGCAGGGGCGAGTGGGATTTAGAATGGGCAAAATCTGGGGAGTGAGACACCTCAATTAAGATCTTTAGTTAGTCTTTTTTGCAGTGTCTCAGAGCTGTGTTGCAATGCCTGTCCATAGCAGCTACTCAAGAAGTCTGAGAAATCCTTGGCATTTAACAGTGAAGCTTGACTGTTGTTCTTTTCCTTATAAAGATTGGATTTTTCTAGCATCTATCTTCTGCAATACCTCTTGACGCTGGGTAATCATTTTGAGGTAGGTGGACAGCACCAAAAGAGAAGTCTGTGACTATGGAATTGAGATGCATTAGTTGGTGAAAGGTGAGAGTGGGCTGGGCAAGATCAAATGTCATGTTTCCATCTTCTGTATACCATGGAATCCAACCACCAACAAATAATCACAGTATCTCAGAAGTTGCTGGAAACAAATCATAAGAGAAACAGCTTATAGCATATTTTTGCCTTCTAAGTCATATTTCTTGGTAAGGAACATCAATGAGGGGTATTTCTTGTGTGGGCAGGCTGAAGATGAAGTACCAGAAGAAGGAGGACAGCCCAGAGTCTTGATATTGTAAGAAGCAGATCATTTCATGTTACTTTGGGATTCTACAGCCACAGCCCTGCCTGACACAGGAACAGCTGTCACCCGAGGTGGAGGTTGCAAGCCTCATTTGCACAGAGCATCTCAGGTTTATAACATTCTCTATGCAGCACTTCATCTTTTGGTTAGACTTTCACAACATTTTCAAAAAGAGTGTAGGTGGTTCTCATAATTTCTACTTTTAGCTAAAAGAAAAGTTGAAACTCAGAAGAATTTATTTGAATTCAAATAGTGAAAAAATTAGTCCATAACTAAGAAAAATATTCTTTTAAATATATGCCATAGCCTTCTAGAAACGTTCAGGATGTGTCATTTTCTTCTCAATAGCTGTTGTTTAAATGGTAACTACTTCAAATTAAACTTTGGCAGAGCATCTGAATTATTTTTCAAAATGATATGATCGATTTTAAAATTTTTGAACTAATTAGTTAATGAATTAATTCATTTTTTAATATTATGGATGTTTTGTCTGCAAGTATGTATGTATACCACATGTATGTCTGACATTTGTGCAAGCTAAAAGAGTATTGTGTGTAGTGGGATTAGAGTTAGAAATGGTTGTGAACTCTCATGTAGGTACTAACAATTGAACTTAGTCTGTCTGCGAGCACAGCCAGAGCTCATAACTGCTGAGCTGTCTCTCCACCACTGTATTCTTGATACCATTCACGCGTTACTCTATTAAAACTTAAAATTTCAAATATGAAGCTGTACTATTTATCTTTTTGTCAATTTTACATGAGCAAGAGTAGTATGGGAGAGGGACCCTCAACTGAGAAAATGCTCCCATCAGATTAGCCTGTGGGCAAGTCTGTTGAGAGCATTTTCTTGATTAATGATTGATGTGGAATGAATTCTTTTATTGTTTGTTTTCCAATATCTTTCTTACAAATCATATTATGCTTTGCTGTTTAAGCTTGATGTTTGGAAATTTCACTTTCCTGAGATCCTCAAGACTCCATTTCTCTTCCTCCCAGATCATTTAATATGCTTATTTAGGTTATTATAAAATGTTTTGGAAATCTGCTATTGATTTTGGTGGGTTTTTTTGAGACAAGGCTACTGACCTATTGGGAAAAACATCGAGAGAGATCTTATTTTATGTACTAATGTTAGAATGAGTTGAAGTAATAAATTTAAATGCTTCCAGTTTTTGGACAAAAAAAAATCAAAATTTCCATATATGGTAATACAAGAGATGAAAAACAGAACAATATTGTGTAAAGAAATATTGTCATTAAAGTATGCCTTACAAGACTACAAGTAGCAAAATGAGGTTATATCAAATGAATATTTTTATCATTTAAACTGCTTGCCTTGAGCTATGAGTTGTTAATCCTATATTGGAAGAAATGAACTTTCATTTTATTTATCTGTTTCATTTATTTTATTTTATGTGTGTTTTCTTTTTTCTCCTTTGATTGTTTTCTTTTCCTCAGTTGAAATTGTAACATAATTACTTAATTGCCTTTACTGCAGAATTATTGAGATTATATATTGCTATACTCTTTCTTAGTATAGTTAAGAGTATAGTCATTAACCCCGAGCCTAAAATTTTTAGCAGATTTATGTCTGTTGATGACAGGCTAAGCAGGGGTTTCAGGAATCAATGATAACTTGTGTCATATCTTTAATAACATAGTCAAGAGAGGAACACAAAATATAGAGGCTGTTACTCGGGTATGGTAGTGATTTGTTTCCTTAAAACATAAATTAAACTTTTCTGTTTTTTTATGCTCTGTGGCATAATAATGATGAGCATATTTGTTTTTGTAAAGGATGAAATCCTACAAGTCAATTTCTAGAGCCATAATTACTACCTGTTTTCCTCAAAGGAACATGGTTTCTATACTAAAATATAAAGTATGTTGCTATTAAGATAAAAATTGCTGAACAGTTTCACAAAGATACACTTCACTATGGTAAAGACATTGATTCAGAAAGCAAGTTGTCAGGCCACCCTTGCCTTTCTGTTCTTGTTTTATGTTTACAACAAAACCTTCAGGAGTGCCTTCATTCTGTATTGTGTGAGATTTGGTTTCAGTTCACATGCAATTTCTTTGCCCATCTGTTATCCCTGGAAAGGCTGCAGTGTTTTGTTTGCTACTGTTGAATCTAGACATAGTGTGTTCTATTAGAATTTCACACTTGGTATTAACCCTTCATGTAGGCAGATGTTATTTATACTCAAGTGATATTTGGTGCCTGTGAAGATATAGAATTCTATGGTATAAACTTTTTTTATATTATAATTATAATCATGTAAAGGCTGGTTGCTTTGGAACTCAAGGTCCGTTCCACATAATAAATTATAGCTTGTTGTTTCATAGAGTCCCTGGTATTATGAGCCCTGGACATAGATACTAGGTAGGTCTTCAGTGAGATATAGAATCACATAGTATGATTTGATTAGCTATAATAAATTACTGTTTCACATACAAGTCAATGATGCATTTCCAGTTTGTTGATCCATTACACTTTTCACATTCAATTTACCTTCTAATTTGAGGATGTATCTTTTTGTATTTGTTGCAACTCTTAGTTAATTCTCTCTATCTGGAAGCATATTTTATGTCATTATATCTTTTATAGATTACTGTGTGTTATTCAGCATCATCTCATCTCATATTTATCTTGTTCTGTATGTCTATTCTTTTCTTTTCCTTTTATATTATTTTTCTTTCTTTCGTGACTTTGGAGATTCTAACATACTGAGTCACGTGACATAAAATTTCCAAAAAAAAAAAAATACTACTCAGCTATTAAAAACAATGAATTTATGAAATTCTTAGGCAAATGGATATATCTGGAGGATATCATCCTTAGTGAAGTAACCCAATCACAAAAGAAGTCACTAGATATGCACTCACTGATAAGTGGAAATTAGTACAAAAACTTAGACTACCCAAGATACAATTTGCAAAACAC
>NC_034595.1:45220486-45221504 GCF_900095145.1 Mus pahari | reverse complement strand
GGTATAGGGAACTTTCTGGATAGCATTTGAAATGTAAATAAAGAAAATATCTAAAACAAAACAAAACAAACAAACAAACAAAAAACAGTGGCACATGTTATGATAGTAAAGATGCCACTATTTATTTCAGGGCTAGTGAGGTAAACCAAAGATTGAGATTGCTGTTCTTGCAGAGGACCCAGGTTCAGTTCCCAAAACCCACATAACAGCTCACAACACTCTATAACCCAAGTTCTAGGGATTCTTTTACCCTCCACCAGCAATGCGGTTTACGTACATGCATGTACATTAACTAAAAACATAAATACAGCTATTAAAAGGTAAAAATTGGCTTACTGGTAAATGTCCTCATTGACATTGTCACATAATAAAACATAAAATAATATCTGTTATTCTGTGCTTACTGACTCAGTGACTAATTTTGTCTTTTCATTTGTTTGGGGTATATAAAGGCCATGTTACATACTTACTAATCAGCTGCATATACTTGCCATACCAGTGGCATATTCTTGGTGTTCTGGTTACTAGCATTTATTCAGTACTGGCGAGTAGATGTATGGATAAAGGAGGGAGGTGCTGAGGACATGGGAGGCTATTGTGCAGCTGACTCTCAAAAGCTGTATCTATATACTGAAAGGATTACAGAAACACATTTACTACACCCAGCACAGAACACAGAAGAACTGGGCCTGAATTGAACTTGGGCCTGTTGCTCTGGTCTAGTTGAGTACCATTGAGCAATTGGGGCATGCCAGAGCACAGTGACCACCATAGGACCATTTTCACACTTAGCTTTTTTGCCTTTCTTTGTAAAAAAAAAAAAAAGACTAGCCCTCAATCATTCCACCTCCTCCTGCAATTCTTCATCTACTCCACTAACCGATGGACGCGAGTAGGCCCTCTTCTGTCCTCTAGAATCCATATGCTTCTTTTTCTTTTCATTAGTATCACTCTCATTTTGGTTATCATTCTTTTATGTATTTATTTGTTTATTATTTTCTTTATTTACATTTCAAAT
>NC_034595.1:45196050-45219886 GCF_900095145.1 Mus pahari | reverse complement strand
ATCCACACGATGGTCATCCTTCTTGGTTTTCTTGTGTTTTGCAAGATGTATCTTGGGTATTCTAAGTTTCTTGGCTAATATCCACTTATCAGTGAGTGCATATCTAGTGACTTCTTTTGTGATTGGGTTACCTCACTAAGGATGATATCCTCCAGATACTGAACAATTGAAAAGGGATTTTAATTTTTCCCTCAGCAATATATTTTATCTTTCTCCAGCTCATCCTTCAACAGAGTTTACTTGAAAAATTTTCCTTCTTGTTCCAGCAAGGTGGCTCAGTAGGTAAAGGTATTTTCAACCAAACCTGACAAGCTGGGTTTGATCCACAGGACTCCCAATGGTAGGAAATTCCAGGAAATTGTCCTCTGTCCCACTTGCACAGTATGGTACATTTGCACGTGTATACACAATGACAACAACAACAATAATAGTAATGATAATTTGAAAAATAATTTTAACAATTTGTGTTTGTTTTTGTTGAATAAACAATATTTTAAAGGAGTTAGCATGTTACTTTGTGATTGGTAGATATTTGAAAAAAATGAGTCTTTTATCCATTTTTATGGCTTTTATTAACCTAAATTATCTTTTTATTTTTATGGTTTTAGAGTTTTATTTTAGAAAGGCAGAGAGAAAGAGAGAAGGTAAAAGAAAGAGGTGGGCCATGCCCACGTGGAGAGATGTGGGAAGGCAGGGGGGAGAAGGAGAGCTAGAGATAAGAATGAGAGGTAAGAGCTTAAGAACACTTAAATTGTTAATAGAATTATATTACCTCCAATAGCCATGTTATTTTTTCCCCATGTTTTAAAGCCAAACTTTTAAAGCTGCTCTTTGTGATGCTGGGGCTAGGACTCTGCTAAGCACAATTTTTGCCTTCCTTGACAAATGGCTTGCATTCAGATGGTCAATAAAAGAAATTAGAGGGAAACAGAAAGATGGAGGGAGGGCAGGAAGATCACGATCCATCTCTTTCTTTTCCTTTTGTACACTCAAGAGCAATACTTTAGTAGCTAAAGACAGCTTCAGGCTCTCTCAGACTCTTTGGGGACCAGTGCTGCCCTAAGATGCTGTTTCAGGAGGAGCAGGAGCAGAAGCAGGAGCAGGAGCAGGCCCATAGTGTCTCTGCCCCAGAGATATGGACAAGCTCTCTTTTTATTTCTTTGAATTATGCCAACTTCCTTGTTTCCTATCTGTCCTTCAGGTAATGTAGATAACACATACTTTCTGCATTATTATATCCAGATTTATCCAGTTTTTCTTAGGCTTTTGTTTTTTGATACTTGAATAACCAATTCCCTGAAAAAAAATATTTCTGTTGTAATGACCAAGGATGTTCAGTTGTCCTGAGTAGATTCTGATTAGCAGACTATGATACTTGCTCAACCTCAATATGTCCACTTTCATAGCATTTCATTTTCATTTGATTCAAATATTATTTTTCTTTTTTTCTTTTATTTTTTCTTCTTCTTTTTTTTTTTTTTAATGGAGAGATGATTAAGCTGTTAACATGCTTGCTAATGTTGTAGAAGACAGGCTTCCTGCTCAACCTCCAGCTCCCAGCACCTAAGTCATTCAACACTTAGCTGCCTGGAACTATATCTCTCAGGAATCTTGCACTCTCTTTTGGTTGCTAAGTTGCTAGCACACACCTGGGCACACAAACACACAAATACACATAAAAATAAAGGAGTATAAAATTAATTGATACGGTTATTTAATCATCTACCAACTTTATTATCATAGAGGCAAATTCTTAACATTTTTGGGTCTCAGGTTCTTCAAATTGACATGGGCTGAATGATTGTATACTCTTTATAAGTGCATAGCACTATCCACAAAATAAAGTGAGTGTTCCATATAACTTAGTTATTATTTTACTACATCCCAAATTTATTTAACAAACATATAGAAATGACAAAAATCTAAGGATATCACATATACTAAAGAAAGGCTATAGATGTATTCACAGAATACTATAGTCTCATGAAGTATGAAAAATTATCAAAGTTTTAGTCAATCACAATAAAATTCTTATTGAATGTTTGAAATACTAGATATAAATTGGTTACACAATTTTATATGTAGAAGGAGCATCATCTACAGAAATAACGACAGCAGGGCTAGATTTCTTAAATCAGTTTTCTTATTTTGCTTTGGGGAAAATAGAAATATTAATCTTAAAGTGTTTATGCTGAGAATGCTTCTTTAATTCAAAGAAATAGATAATCTATTGTTCTTTCTAATTTTTCTTTCCTCATTTTGTCTCAGTACTAATAAGTCTACTTCACTAGAACTGAGATAATTCTTTTAATAATGCACTATATTTAGGAGTGAATAAACAAATTCTAAGGAATTATAATATGCATACTACTATTCTAAAGGATTTATAAGATGTATCCTATGTAGAACCAGCACTGACAGAAGATTCTCTATGGAGACACGGGCAGAAAATCCACTTAATCAATTGGATGATTGTCGAGCTTGGCTTGAAGGAAGTGTGTCCTACTTTCTGATTTCATGCTTTTGTACTCTGCTTCTTGGCCTCCTCCACTTGAGCAAGCTACAAGAGACTGGATATAAGTAAAAGTCAAAGAATTGTCTTTCATACCTTACTCTTAACCAACTGGTATCTTTTACAGAACAACTGTATTTTGATTTGAGTTCTAAATTGGGAACTAAGGTAGTATGTCTCCTAAGAAATCATCTTTGGTTTTAAGTACCAGAATATAATGAATGGCTAATTTGGAATTACTGATTAGTCCCACCAAGTATTTGCTGATGTCTTTTGTCAGGCTTTCCTGAATTAAGTTATAGTCATGTCACCTGATATATTTATTAGTCAATAAGGAACTGCATCTATGCCACAGATAAGGCCAATTCTTCACAAATTTTTGTAGAAAATAGAAACAAATGCTAAAATACATAAAAATAAAAGTAAACAATTGTTATCTATTATCTATGTAGTGGTAAAATCCCTATTACAATATTATCATATTGTAATAATATATAAAGTGATATTTATTGCATCATAATCAAGTGAAATTTATCAACAAATATTAGCTTTATTTTGAACAATAAATGAATTCACATTATAACTATAAAAGCAAAATACATATAGTTGGCTTATTAAATGCAGAAAATGTGTATTAAATATTCAATATGTACTATAAGAAAAAATTTCTTTAAATAAAATAGAAACTTCATTAAACTATAAATTCTTCTAACAAAATCTACTGCCAACACTAGGCTTAAATGTTGAAAACAAATGGTTACTTCTTGAGATTATAAACAATGTATGAGCATATTCTCTTAACATTTCTATTGAACATTGTACTGGATAACCCAACCCAGATAAAAAGTAATATAGACATGTAGACATACAGAATATATATATATATATAATATATATATATATATATATATATATATATGTGTGTGTGTGTGTGTGTGTGTAAATATGTATATATATATGTGTGTATATAACTTTTATTTATAAAAATAATATATACATATATACACATACAAACAGTGAAAAAATCCAGAGAACACAATATTAAAGTAAATTCATAATAACTTTTAAAAATCAAATAGTATAAAAAACCTATGATATCTGACAAAAGTATGATATTTAGAAATTCAACTGACAGTGACAATTGAAGCCAAAGTCAATAGATAAATGCTGATGTTATTTTTTATGCTAGCAATGAATAAGTGTGATTTAAAATTTTGGCATACCAGTGCTTATAATAAAAGCTGAAGACAGTGTGACAATATTATCATATTATTACCAGCAGATATTACAAAATACATAATTTTCCTGTAAGAAATTAAGGAAGAAAATGTACCACAACACTTCCACCCATCCACCCATATTCAGTACAGTCATCATCATGTTAAGGAAACATTATTTAACAATGGATGGTTATTCCTGAAAGATGTATTGTTAGGTAATTTTATTGATGTACAAACTTCATAGAATGTATTTATCACACACCAAGATGTTATAGCCTATATCAGCCCTTGGTAGACAGTGTGTGTGTGTGTGTGTGTGTGTGTGTGTGTGTGTTCATGATACAGTTGATTTCATCTAGAGCTATAAGGTGTGTAAAAGAACATGATTAAATGAAACAATGGAGAAAATTGTGCTTTGAAGTGGTTTAATAAACATGAGATGTCTGAAGCTCATCTAGGGTAGCTCAACATATTATTTAACAGTAAGCCTTAATTTAGAAAAATGATTGTACACCCTAAAATAATGATAAGCAGAATAGTAAGTCTATAAATCCATGAGAGTCATGTTATTAAGTATTACTGTACACAGTCATGTGTGTATCTAAGTCCATTTAGTGGTTTTGCTCATACCCAGCAATATTGTAAACCTTAGAAGGAAGAATGAAGAGCACTGGAATTTTTCATAACTACACTAAGTGATATGCAGATTTTCAATCAATTATACTTATGTGCTCATAAATGTGATCCTGGGCATCATTGGCTAACACAATCTTGAACATCTTATGACTGCAGTTTTATTCAGTAAAGACTACCAGAAGACCTCAAGTGCAAGGATTAGTACCAGGGATAAGGGATAAGAGTCAGGAACAGAAGCATACATTGCACTGTGCGATCATATCAGATTATAGGTTTGTCTGTACATCTTGACTTTATGATCATAATGTTTCCATTTCCAAATGCTATTTAGGTGGTAATGGATATCCAAAAGAGAAAATAACAAATTACTCATCCAAAAGTAAATTGTAGAATTTGTTTGCAAAATGCTGAAAGCTTGGCTGGTTGGTTCGGTTTTGTTGTTGCTTTCAGCCACTGGTGTAAACTTAGAGTCCACGAATCACTCTACCCAAACATTTCAAAGAAAATGTCTTTTTTTTTTTTTTTTCAAAATTAAAGAAATACATTTAATTCAAACTAATACACATGCATTACTATAAAACAGTAGTTATTGAATTCACAATATTCTATGTGGGTGATTAGAATATCCCTAAGCAGCTGCAAATGTTCTTTTTTCTTTTTTTAGTTACATTTAATAATTTTTTTATTATTATTTTCTTTATTTACATTTCAAATGCTATCCCGAAAGTTCCCTATACCCCCACCCCACCCCTGCTCCCCTACCCACACACTCCCACTATTTGGTCCAGGCCTTCCCTTGTGCTGGGTCATATAAAGTTTGCAAGACCAAGGGGCCTCTCTTCCCAATGATGGCCGATTAGGCCATCTTCTGCTACATATGCAGCTAGAGACACGAGCTCAGGAGGTACTGGTTAGTTCATATTGTTGTTCCACCTACAGGGTTGCAGCCCCCTTCAGGTCCTTGGGTACTTTCTCTAGCTCCTCCATTGGGGACCCTGTGTTCCATCCAATAGCTGGCTGTGAGGATCCACTTCGGTGTTTGCCAGGCACTGGCATAGCCTCACTTTGAGAAATTGTTCGTTAATGCACCTGTGACATGTATGACCAAAGAGGAATTCATATTACTGCCAGATGAGATGGAAATAGTGCTGAAGTTGGCATCATTCCTTGTCTCTACATGTTAGAGAAACAACGTAACAAGTGCTGCTCACTCGGTGATAGGACAATGAATGTGATTGTCTGAGGAAAATGTGGGTGTGTCAATTACAAGTAATTATCAATATTTCCATGTGTTCTTGAAGTATTTTGATTTCAGTAGTAACTTAAGCTTCCTCTCCACAATATGTCTCAGTAACAGGCTTGCAGAATATACCTGAGATAAATACAAGAAGAAAATTTAGTTTTAAAATATTAACCAATACTAATTATATTCAGCTCATGTTACTATACATAAAGAAATAGCCTGTAACTGCTGATTGCTGATTACCATGGTCATTTATTTTATTTAAATTCTTCATTTCAAATATTTTATGCTTTTATTTTGGGACATTTATTATTTTCCCTTATATATATATTTATATAAATTAGGTTTATTCTTATGTTATTTATATCTAAGGTTTACTCAGCATTTGGTTAAGAGTCTTTTATAAGTGATTCGCATATATTTTAAGATAATCTCAGAGCAATTTTGAGAATGTTCCTTTTTTCCTTTTAAATTGAGGAAAAAGGAATAATTCATATTAGTAACCTACTGAAGCTCACAAACAAATTTAGGGGATTTGGATAGAATCTTCAGAGAGGTTTAGAGTTTCACTAACTTTTATATGCCTGATGATACTCAGAATATGGATTGGCTCTGTGTTGTTACTTATATATTTTAAACAAGAAATGTGCATAGGAGTTGATCCATGGTCAGACAGTCCAAATGAAATAGTTACCACATCCAAGCAGATGAAACCTATTCAACACTTTGTTCTGGTGACATAGCTCCATTTGTTACACATGCCTATTACACACAGAGATTCTTGTGTCAAAATTTTAGTGTGACACCTCAAATTCACAAGAAATATATGTAGGCTTGTGTAAATGTTTGGACTATTTGGACGATATTTGTTTACATAATATATGCTAGAATTCTACTTAATGATTATGATGGCCATATACTGTGATGGCAGATTAGTTGAAGAGGTATAGACAGGGGGATTAAAGCTTTCAAATTTCTTTATTTTTTGCCATTACTATGAGAATTCTCCTTTATAGTGCACAATTCTTAAACCAATAGTAGATGATTATAAAATGCTTATCCAATAGCCCTTGAACTATTATGTATGCTTATGCCTGGGTCCACACGGGCAATGAAAGAAATAAATGATAATCTAAATCATAGGCAACACATTGACTTTAGCACTAAACTCAAATGAGTCTGGATGATTGCAGTGGGTGAAAAGCCAAAGCTAATAGCTGTTAATCAATTGTCTCTTTTTACTACTAGTACTAATTAGCAGGGTGATCAATATTAATGCTAAATTTAACATTTAAAATAGCTTTTGGGTTTCAGGGCTAATTAGTGTTAATATATTTGTAGCAGTCACTAATTATTGGTGTCCAATAAATTTATGATGATTATTAGGGTATTGTAAAATTAAAATGTATTCCTGTGTAATAAAGCTCCAAATAAGGTTAACAATCATGTTAGGTCAATATACTTTAAGGAACACCTGGAAATATTGATAATTAATTATAACAGGCACACCTACATATTTCTCAATCATATTTATCATCCTAACAACAGAATAAATACTAAATGTTTCTTACTATGTTACTAGTGGAGAATATTGCCTTATCTCAAGATATCTAATGACAACATAACACTTATATAATACTTATAAAAGCTATTCAAACATGATTCATTCAAATATCCTCAAATATTCTGAAATACACATATCTCAGATATTTAGACATGATTCAAAAAGAATTTGAGAATGATTTTTCCTTTTCTCAGTCAATACACATTTATTATTTGAATTCCAAAAGGTAGATTATTTCTGCATTTCTAGAATGAATCTAATACAATGAATTTGAATGAATGAACCACTGGGTATAAAGTAGAAAATTTCAGGTATCCTGTTGAAGTCTACCTTGTAAATAAATACTTTCTATAGTCATGTGATTAAACTTGTCTCGTAGTTTCAAAATGTGATCTATTTTGGTGTTTATTGATTTTTCTTTTGGCTGGGACTCATGCCTTTTAGTTTCTTTTTCCTATTTTTTTTTTTTTATTGTTGTTGATAGCTGGATGTGGCTAATACATTGTAGAGATGTTTGTCTCCCTTCAAAAGTATTGATTCTTGTTGTAGTAAATACATAATTTATTATGACCTTCCTCTAGTAGCTAATGGGATACAACACCACCAGCCCCCCATCGATGGAAAATTTAAGATATTTACTATGACATTCTCACTGGATGATATTTAAATTCTAAACAATGTCCTCTGTTAAGGACAGCAACAGCTGTTTACAGATTTCACCAGAGTCCTTGGATTACCTTCTGTACAAGTTTTTTTTTCTCAAATGTTTGAGTGCATCTGCACTTAGAGTTAGATTTTTTTAAACCCATCTAATTTTTTCTATTATCTAATCACCACAGTTTCTAGCTCAGAATTTTATCCCCCTCATCATTGCTGTAGCGTTGATTTTGAGTTCAAGGATCCCTTTTTCTGTGTTTTATGGAGGGCTTTCAGTAGAAAAGCCAAATTAGCACAGCCCTCACCCTGCAATTTACTGCTTAGAAGATTAATTACCTGTACTACATTCCTGCTTTTTTTTTCTATCTAGGGCCTTTAAAGATTTACTTACATTTTTAATATTTTTGCAAGTTTATAGTTGCTATATTTTAGAAAATTAGCCTCAAATCAGCTACCGTAAATTTGGAACCAGAATTCTAAGACATAGAGTTTAATGATCTTGGTTGTGTGAAAGGCAAAATATGAGCCTATTCATGTTTGCATTCCCCATAGCATCTGAAATGGCCCTATTGTGCTAGAGGCATCCATGAATGTTGGCTGATTGACAGTTAATTAAATTTGAGAAATTGAATGATATTGGAGAAAGTGACACCACAAAGCAGATTTATATCACTATAAATTCATGATCATCAGCTTCAAAGAGGTCCAAACCATCGCCTGACAATTCTTCTATATTTCTGTTTTCAACTTATTCCTTTGCTTTTATAATGAGTACTTCAAATTTTCCCATATTCCTTAGATCTCTGGTAATCTCATGTGCTCAAGACCACTGTTCCCAGTACAATTAGTTTACGACCTAACTTCTTGCTGTATGTTGAATAATTAGGTCATTAGAAAGAAATTATTTGAGGTTTTTGCCACCAAACCTACCACTCCCTAGCTCTGTGAAATTATTGGAATTTTGATCATGCACCAGTAACACTGGGACATGGCCATCCTCTGCATACCTGAGATTGCCAATGTGTTATTTCTATATACCTGGCTATTTTTACATTATTATGTAAGAGTATTCCTGGGTTCCTATGCTTTCCTTCCTAAGGAAAATATTCTCTTGATTTCTCCGGTTTCCCATGTAATATTCTGACTCCTTTCTGGTATCCCCTTAAATTAGGTTCTTAACCAGACTTCTGCATTATAATCTTTGTACATATGTCTGTATGTATCAGTTATTTATCATCCCCTTTAATGATAGTTATTCTATTTACCAAAATTCTTTTCCTTTCCATACATCTCTTTAATCCCTACCTTGCCTTTATTTTCACTGTTTCCCAGGGAAATCCCTCAGCAAGTTATTTATACTTGTACTATTTCTTCTATAACCCTACCAAATTGACTAGATGAAATGAGTTCTCCTCACCAGACATAAGGCAGAAATTAATCATAGTCGATAAATATTTTATAGTTATAGTGTACTCTAGCTGCATATGTAGCAGAGGATGACCTAGTTGGCAATCAATGGGAGGAGAGGCTCTTTGTCTTGAGAAGATTGTATGTCATGGTACAGGGGAATGCCAGGGCTAGGAAGTGGGAGTAGGCGGGTTGGAGAGCAGGGCAGGGGGAAGGTATAGGGGACTTTCAGAGAGAAAAACTAGGAAAGGGGATAGCATTTGAAATGTAAATGAAGAAGATATCTAATAAAAAAGAAAGAAACATATTGTGGCTATTAGATTAATTACACTCATGAGGCCCACTTAACTGTCTCTCAGTTTAGTCACTACATCTCACTTAACTGTATGGCACAACTGAGCCTGGTTATTTCCAACCCTGGCTTAGAAATTTCTGTGAGCCAAGGTCTCCTCAAAGGGGGTGTTGCTAACATGAAATTTAAACAATGCCTTTCCTTATAAGACTCACTGAACTTTCACTTTTGAAGGGAAAACCTCATAAAATGACCTGGCTGAATTCTACATAAGAAAAGGAAGCATGTACCCCACCTCTGAGAGTCAGAGACCTCAGTCAGTCTGTTGGTTTTCTGATTTCCTGGCACAGGCAATCCACCCATTCCTACCACCATCCTTGAAAAGATATGGTCAAAACAAACGTCTTCAGCATGAGATTATGTCACTATTAATGTTTGACTCAAACTGGAACTGAGAAGCAGCCTTGAGGAATCTTGCTAGCTAAGATTCTCTGAATGCCCAAACACAACAGTCTTATCTGACTTGACCTCAGGTTTCCTCATGACAACTCCAACCAATTGAAACTTCATTTTCCTTGGTTCTAAGACATCAAACATATCTACAACTTTTTATATCTTTTTATAAATACTTTTAACTTATTTTCCTGACACAATCATTATCTTCTTAACTATCCTTATATGCTACATTCCTTAAGGTGCAGTTCTTGCTTTGTACTTGTTACCTATGCAATCTTATCCATAATACTGACATCATATATCATACACTTTTTAGTGCCCATCTTGGACTCCCTTACAAGTACTCATAGCTCTTCAATCAGACATTAACTGTAATTTTAAATATGATTAATTAGCTGCATATTCAGTAACTTCATTTAGGAACTTGAAAGCAAACTTGAATGTACCATGTCTCAAGCTGATCTGATTGTTCTCCCTTCAAAACTATTTTACTGTAACTCCTTTCTCATGCATAGTATTCCAACATAAAACACAGATTGCCTTATGTTAAACAGACTCCAGGTACTGTTCAAGTCCACGTGATTTTTTATCACTATCATTACTGCCATGTCACTCAACTTTGCTTCATCTATCATAATCAATGTGCAGTTATCTACTTAATTGAATCCCTACATTCTCATCACCAACATCTGTATATAGTACAAAAAGCATGCTATAAAAAATACACACATGCTTAAAATAATCTCTTATGTTTACTATCACCCAGCCCCTAGGAAGACTGCAAGTAAAATTATGTAACCTGATAAATAAGATTCCAAATAGTTTCCTTTCTAAATCTTTCCAGTCTTGTCAATGAGTCTTATATCTGAAAGACATTCTTTCAGTCTTTCTCATGCACAATTTCTTTTTGTTATTCATGTAGGTTCTTCACTGTCAAAAGGATCTTCTTCCTGTCTCCATCTATTCTAAAGTATTTAAATATCTAATAACTAGATTAGGTGGAACTGTGGTTGAAATACTAGTATCTAGAGGCTTATTTTTTGATAAGCAAAAGTGTGGCTATGTTATGGGTTAAATCTACTTTACTAAATTGTCCTTCAGATTTAAACATGAGTCACTTCAGCAGGGAAGCCAAAATTGACCTTGCTCCTGTCAAGACTGATTCATTTATTATGTACTTTCCTAAAACATTTTTCCTTTAGCTTATAAGTATATACTAATGGGTGTTTGCTTAATTAATGTCTGTCTCTATAAGTAAGTCAAAGGATCCATTCAAACGTATATCACATCTGGTTATATTCACAAATTTATCCCTAGAGCCTGCCTCTTTTATAAAGAACAAATAGACTCAATATTTTTCAGATGAGTGGCTGCATAAGTTGAAAGATGACACCTACTGATACACGGGTCTTTAATATGCTTAAGGTAGGAGCAAGTAAGAAAAAGTAATGAAAGGAAAAAAGAAATATGAGAATACCAATTACTGATATCTGCTTCAGTTGAAGTTTGCTACATATGTTGGCATATTTTTATCTTTGTTAATTCTTCCAAGTATAAATCTAGTTATATTTAATTTCTCATTTTAGGTGATACCATAAATATTTAATAAATGTATATAGTTTATATTCTAAATCCCTGAGATAAGTGTAAATAAATTGTGGACTCTGGCTTCATATTGATGAGTGCTATAATCTGCATCCTAAATATCCTCATGTATTTTGGTTTAGTCCCAAGCAAGGTATTGTTGAGAGCTAGTAGAGATTTGGGATGATGTCTAGTGACAGATTTTTTTTTTCCATTTTTTTTTTTTATTAGTGACAGTTTTAACTCACTGGAAACTGCTCTTGAAATGAATTGTGGCACTTTACCTACCTTGCTGTTTATTTAAAGTTTTGCTTTTCAGGTCACAAGGTAAGAGTCTTAGATCCATTGTGTCTTGCTACTGTGATATGCTTCTCTGAGACAGACTCAAAGTCATGAAACCAGCAGATAATAGAGCAAGTCACCCAGAACTGTAGTTGAAGTGAAAATATTTTCTTGTAGGTTTCTTATTTCAGGAATTTTATCATAGTCATGGAAAACCAACTAACATCTAATGGGAGGAAAACATACAGACCATTCAAATGTGATGACATCCATGTCAGTTCAACAGGAACAGAAAAATAAGAAAACCATAAGGAAAACCATAAGTCCAGATTGACTGAGATTCTTGCACTCCATTTGCATAAAGCAGAAAGGAAAAACAATAGCTACACTTACCAGTAGCTGAATGTGAACATTCTGGTACCATGAGAGAAACAGAGAAACAGTCCTCTGGGACTAAACCACCCATCAAAGAAAACATAGGGTGGGACTAGCTACATATGTAGCAGATGATGGCCTAGTCAGCTATCAATGGGAGGAGAGGCCCTTGGTTTTGTTAAGGTTCTATGCCCCAGTATAGGGGAATGCCAGGCCCAGGAAATAGGAGTGGGTGGGTTGGTGAGCAGGGGGAGGGGGGAAAGGATAGGGGATTTTCAGAGAGGAAAATAGGAAAGGGGATAGCATTTGAGATGCAAATATAGAAAATATCTAATTAAAAAACAACAACAACAACAACAAGAGCCATCTGGGAGAAGGGATGCTTAGCTGGAAACCTGCAAGTTTATGCAGTTTTCTTGATTAATGATTGATGTGGGAAGCCCCAGACTTAGTGCATGTTGCCACCTATTGGCAGGTAATCTGAATAGTTTAAAAAAGTAAGCTGTAGGTGGGCTCTATAAGTTCCCTCTCCCTACAGTCGGGCATTTCATCTAAGGTCCCTCCCTTTGATTCCTGAGAGTCTCTTACCTCCCAGGTCTCTGGTGCATTCTAGAATGTTCCCCCAACCTCCTATTTCCTGAGGTTGCCTGTTTCCATTCTTTCTGCTGGCCCTCAGGGCTTCAGTCCTTTTCTCTCACCCAATATCAGATCAGGTTCCCCTCTCCCCCACTCTCCCCTCCCATGTTCCTCCCTCCCTCCCCACTTGTAATTGCTTTTTTCTCTCTCCCAAGTGGGACTGAGTCATCCTTACTTGGGCACTTCAGCTTGTTGACCTTTTTGAGTTCTGTGGACTGTATCTTGGGTATTCTGTATGGTTTTTTTTTTTTTGTTTTTGTTTTTGTTTTTGTTTTTTGTCTTTTTTGGGGGGTGGGAGGTAATATCCACTTATTAGTAAGTACCATGCATGTCCTTTTGGGTCTGTGTTACCTCACTCAGAATGATATTTTCTGCTGATATGAGGCCCCCAACGCACATATAGTAGAGGACTTCCAGGTCTGTGTTCATTCAGAGATGATGTACCTAACCCTAAAGAGACTGGAGGCTTCCAGGGAGTTTAGAGGTCAGGTGGGGTTGGGGGTGGGGACATCCATGTGGAGACAGGGGGTGTGGGGAGGTGGTGTGAGATGTGGAGCAGTTGAAGGGTAGATGGGGGGGCAGGGAATGGAATATGGAGTGTAAAGAGTAAATTAATTAAAAAAAAGTATAGTGATAAAAATATAAATAAAGTAAGCTGAGTGAGCAATGGAGAAGAAGCCAATAAGAAGCATTTCTCCATGGTTGCTGCTTTAATTCTTGCCTCCAGATTCCCACCTTGTCCTCCCCAAGACTTCCTTGGTTAATGACTGTACCTTGTAAGCTGTATGAAAAAAATAAACCTTTCCTCGCCAAGTTGATTTTGATTGTGGTGTTCATTACACCAACAGAAAACAAATTAGGGCAGCCATAAGTCTCCTTAATCTAGAAAATGGAATGAGTCTAATGGTCACGATCTCAAGTATCTATCCTTATAAACTATCTTCCATACTTTGTCAGGGATTTATGGTTCATTTGATATCCAATTGAGTCATAGTTCATGCAGAAGTTTCACTGACAAAATATAGATTTTTCTGCTGGATGGGTTCTGAGATTGAGATAGGAATCCAACTCTCTCTTTTATTTCATATGTTACTTAAATTAACACTGGGTCTAGATTCTCACTAAGTACCTCATAATGTAACACATGTTAATTGAATATTAAAGCCTTTTGATTGATTATGTAAGTATAACAGAATTACTATAATCTTTAATAAATTAAGGATTATGAATAATAAGTCATTTGCTTAAGATGAATGGGCCAGTTATCTATGTGGTTCATACAAATCTCAGTTCACAGATGAAAAGTTCATAAAGAATCTTACTTTGTTTTCTCAATGACCCATTTTTCTCTTACCCTCAATTCTTTCTTATTGTTTAGTCTAATGGGAAAAAATTCAACATTAATCAGTCTTGGATACATTTATTTGTTTTTGTGTACCATTCCACCCAATATGTATGGGGCATGCAAAACCACTTTGTTGAAGACCTGGTGGCATGAAAGTATCAATGAAGTAGTGAGTCATTGTCAGTATTAGTTTTCTATATACATTGATAGCCCCTTAAATTCTTCCTGTCTTACCTGATTACATTCACTTAAATACCTTCACCTACTCAGAATTCCACTTTCAGGTTCACTGGGATAAATGGTAGGGGGCACAACGCTTTACTTTTACAACCAGCAACTTCCCCTACCACTTTTATACACTGTTGTGGAACACAAAAAATAATTGGTTCTACTATAAATTTCCTCTTTGCTATTAGTAGCTATGAAAAATTGTCTAGCAGCTTTTGTGTAGCTATATCTGACAATATATTTTACTTACTTTGGGTTGAGTCATATATCTCACAAAGCTCCCAGATACTGGTTCTTGCAAATTTTTATTTAGAAATTAGTCCATTGGGAATATGACCATGTTAAGATGATAACTTCATAGTTGGCCTTTACCATATGATAGTAAGCATTAGCACCTTCTTCATAAGAGATGATTTTTAAGACTTAGACACTCAAGATCATGGACATGAACGATGTGGATGCTGGAGCTGTACATTTATAAAGCAAAAATACTAAAGATTACCATTTTCCAACAATTGCAAAAGAGAGAGTATACCCAGTCTTAGCAAGAGCTTAGACATACTGTGTCTTTCATTTTAGTCTTCTGTCCAATACAACTGCAAGTAGTAATATATTCTTGCTATTTTCGTCACCTTTGTTGATCTAGAAACTTCACAAATCTTCTATAACTTTAAAGAAACTCATAACACATTTATGTTTATGTGTAGCATATACTGGAATTATTTCTTCCTCCTTTTTCTTCTTCCTCCTCCTCCTTCTTCGTTTCTTCTTCTTGATATTAAAATCCATGCTAGATGTCACACCACACACTTACACTTGGAACTACACATTATTATAGTGAAAGAAAGATATGAAAGAGGTATTAGAAGATATTTTGCTGGTGTAAACTTTCTTTGGTTCTGTTTAGACTCAAGTTTTAATTTCTCATTTTTATATGGATTCTTGGAAAAATTGTTACACTGGTCATTCATTACTGTACACATCATTTCTGTATATGTCTCCCTCCTTGACTCTGCTAGAACTCTAGACGTATTTATAAATGTCTAGCTTGTAACTTGAAAGTCTGTTTCCTCAAACAGTTGCCTCATACATGTAAAAATTATATCCTGAATCTCAAAATGCTAAGAATTTTTCTTTACCTTTTGAGATATTTTACTTGAGAGTCCTTCTTCTAAGAGTCATAAACTTGTGAAGAAATGACCAGAAAAGTAACTACTTTGGTTAATTTTGTAAGATACTGCACCATCATTTATAAAATTGCTTGAGCTTTTAAGAGTCATCATATTTGGAGTTTTAGATATATAGTAACTCCTAGGGTTAACTCGGCCTTTTCCTTTCTGCTCTTCCAGCAGAGTATCTACATAGTAGTGGATATTACAAAATAATGGAATGACACTTGATTCAGTATGAAGATGTTAAGGTAAAGCCTGAGTTGAAAAAATTGTAGTTTGAATTTTACATCTTGGTTCTATTTATGTCTTTAAGCTGGTATTGGTTCTGGGTACAGGGTTGTATCATTCTTGATGTTAACCAGTGTATCCAAGGGTCATGAAAGAAATATATGCATAACAGAGAATTTAACACAAATGAAATGAAAATTATTAAAGCTTTGACCTCCAAGCAGGAGTGGAATCAAAATGCACAGGGCTGACCTTGTGAAGGAGTCTGTACATGGCTTACTCTTCTTGGCACTCAGCTGACTTTCTGTTGACATGTTGGCACAATTCCAACCCTCTTCTATGTATTTTTTTCTGTATCATAGAAAATGATACAGAAAAGTATCCAAGAGACCACACTTCAGAATACTTGATCAATTTAGATTATATCAAGGAAATGATTGCTAGATAAGGTCTTTGAGCTTAGTCAATTGGTTGTTTCCTTGGATATACCCCATGTCCTCTTTTTACCTCAATAATCTTACCTCTCTCCAAATAATGAAGATGCTAACAGTATTGACTAATAGTTTAGTTACAATATGTTTTAATTTCTCCCCTTTACATAACAAGTAACAATTATTTGGTGTACACATCTTTCTGTTTCAATAGGTAGCCTTTGTGGCTACAATGTTATAACCCTAATTAGAAATTTCACACTCAGGATGGTTAATCTTGTGAATTTGAGCAGAACTTTATGGGCTTACAGGCCTCAAGTAACGTCTTACACTTGTAAGATACTTTCTTACTTCAGGAAAAGTTGGTAAGATAAAGTGATTTCTCCCCTCTCCATGCCTTTGTGCTCTATTGTCACTCTTCTGGGTTCCTATAGTGAGTGACTCTTCCATGTCAAGATCTGTATTTTGAGTTACTTTTCTCTGCTATTGATAAAGGGTTCAGAGTTGTTCCCTAGTCATAAACAAAATGACTTTCCTAAGCTCTAGTCTTTGTGGGTAGACAAATTATATTTAAATGCAAATTTTTTAGTTCTATATCTAACAATTCTCTGCTTGACATATGTTAGCTGGTTTGCCTGTCTATTGAAAGCATGACATGAAAAGAAAAGACACCCTCTTCTTAAAACTTTCTGGACCTGATTGGGGCTGCTGTTTTCTGATTATGCACTTAAGCTGCCTCATCTCTCAGATTTTGTGTGTTAGGTCTTAGGGAGACCATATGACTGGAAACAAGCTAAGACTATAGGATTTCTGGCTGTTAAATAAAATCCAGAATTTCTCCAGATCTTGGGTAAGTGGTTCCCATCTTCCAAAAGGAGTCATTTCCTTTACTTTTGCAGCAGGAGCATATGGCTACCTGTAGTTGCCTATCAAAGCCCATGGTAACTTCCAAGTTCCCTCAGTCCTTACTCACAAGTATTTGTTATATATTTTCATGTCCTTGCTAGCTTCCCTATGCTTCCCTCCACCAAGATACTCATTGGTTCTCTTTATAATGGCAGAGTCCTCCTCCCTTCCCCCCCCCCCGCATCCTCCACTATTCTCTCTTCTCTCACAGATAGCCTTTGTGATGCACAGTTTGCTTCACTTTCTGTTCTGAACTCATCCAGGTGCCTTTGGATATTCTTTCTTTTATCGACAATAAAAAGCTGTCCTAATAATGGAGTGGTCACACCACCAGTTTCTTTACTGCTCCTCTTCATGTACATTGTATTCACAAAGTGAGAATAATTACTTCTGACCCTCAGCTATTTCAGAACAATAGTTTTAGGGTTTAATTGGAAAATGAGCAATAGCTATTTAAAAACTTTGGTGCATTCTTAGTTATTAATCCACTGTTTTCAGCTAGTTAAAATGGCCTTTTTCTATTCCCAGTCATATCTTCAGTTTTACACACACACACACACACACACACACACACACACACACACACACACACACATTTTCATGCCACTCCCTCCTCAGAAACCTTATGTAGACTCCACCATGTATAAACATATTCATTGGAATGAAAGTGAGATGTCCCTGATTATTCCTGTCTTCGTTTGAATTTCGTATGCATCTAGCTCTTCCAGGCTAGTTTCTATTTTATGTGAAACATTGACCTTTGAAGTAACCCACTAAAAGTTTTAGATGTTAATGGAGAAATATCTGAAGGGTGAATAATTCTCTTTATTCCCCTAACATTTTGTGTATTTTGTCTAAATTCTACCTCTAGATCTTTTCATCCATTTGTGACATAAAAAAGGAAGAGAGAAATCAGTAACTGACATGGAAATTATATATTCACCCTTTACCTTAGTTATATTTCTCCCATCATAAAGATAGTAGGTATAATTTTGTGATTTTGAGTCTTTCACATTGTTATTTCCATTTAAATGGACAACTGTGATTGCAATAGCACTTATAAAATGTACCATAACCTCTGATCATTTTGTTTATGTATTTAACTTTAGCTTTAATAAAAAATAAATAAATAAGCCCTATCCTTCATGGGTTGGATCATGCTATGTAATGTCATATAATCTACCATGTCCAGACAGCTTCTCTGAGCTTAGTACAAAATATGAGCTTAGTACTCTCTTTCCCAGCAAGCCCTTTTTTTTTTTTTTTTTTTTTCCTGCCTGATCTGGGGAGCCTGATCTCCTACCTGAGTAATTCCACATAGTTTTTGGTAAAATTACAGGTTCCACTATCTCTCTCTAGATAAGACCCTGCTCATCAAACAGCTGTGATTCCTGGAATTCCTCTCCATGCAAAAGAAGCATTCCTAGTATGTTAAGCTCCAGCCAATGAGTTACATTTCCTGTGAATACATCTTCCCACCCTCCAAGGTCCATGTATAGCCCTGGTTTACTCTGAATAAAGTGTGTGCATGAGTAGTTTCACTGAATATTGTCTAAGCGATCCATTTCTCTGAATATTATCTAAGAGATCAGTCACATTAATATTCTCAGAGAGGACCTTCTCCCCTTGTCCCAGGAAGTTCAGCTGCACCGAGATCCTATAGACCCACCTCTTCTTCCTTCCAGCCAGGTGGGCATTGCTACATGAACACACCGAGGGGGAAGAAGAGGTACATGGTTCTAGCTGAGCCAATTTAAAAATCATATTTTCTGGTTTCTTGATCGGCATATGATAAAAGTAAACTACTCATAATAATTCCATATACATATTAAAAGAAATACACATACACACATATATAAATATAGATATGGATGTTAGATATACATATAGATAGATGATATATATTTTATATGTATATTATATATATTTTTATTTATGATAGATAGATAGATAGATAGATAGATAGATAGACATATTTCCACCTGAGTAGTTGTTATAGATTGTTGTTTCATGTTTGCCAGCAGCCATGCTCAGTTCAGTGTGGAGGATCTTGAAGATAAGCAATCACTGCAAAAATGAAGTAGGGTTGGGGGGAGGAGAAATGAAACCTCGAGTCTTGTGTTATTTCTTACTAATTTTCACTTGTGAGGAGTTTGCAATTCCATTCCAATAAACAATTCTCTTTTTTAAAAAAAGAATAATTCATGTTGATTAAGTGTCATTTATAGCCCTGAAGAAGCTTTATTCTGGGTATGACATTATAGACTGAATGCTCTATATTATAACAAAAGGTAATGAAAGTCACAAGGAAATAAAAACTACAATGGGAAAAGAATCAAAAGTCACAGGAAAATGGAGTTGTATGTCATGTAAATTTAACTTTTTTTGGAATTTTGTTTGTATTACATCTACTAATTAGATACTTGAAAATACAAAATACTGCAAGATCCACAGTAAAGAAAGAACAGCTTTTCCTAACAAACTGCTCTGTCGGTGAAGATTTCCGTATCAGCCATTTTCTACTTTACATCAACCTTAGGGCAAAAGTTAGTATTGCTTTTATTTTACAGAAAAAAGTGCTCTAAGACACATGTTTATCCCAAGAACATGCATCTATATAGTAAAATACCCTCCATTAATAGAGAGCAAAGAATAAATTTTGGTACAGATGACAAACCTAGTGTTTACTCAATATACTATATATGGTGCAAAATTTCTCTCTGAAAAATAAATAGCATGTCACCTTCCTGGCTTAGATGATGATGATAATCATACAATTCCAACTTCTAGGTATATTTGTATATTTAGAACGCAATTCCTAGCATATGAGTGTGTGTATACATATACACATGGATATAAATTATTCTTAGTAGTCTATCCTGACTAAATGCTTTCTCAGTCTACATAGGATTGCAAGTATGTGAAAAATAAGTGTCAGAAATAAACTTATTCTGAATATAACTTTTCTGATAATATGATATTTGAAATGTGAAACATCGAAGATGCTAGCCTTGCATTTTCTAGTTTTGTTCAAGAACACAGACTGGAAAAAAAAAACAACAAAAAAAAACCAAACCAAACCTAGTCAGGCCATCTCAGATCTAACAAGTTTTTATTTGGGTGGATTCATGCCTCAGTGACTCTCAAGGTCCCTGGCAGTCTGGCAATTCTCTGTGTTCTGATTTCTCAGTGTGAAAATGCCTTATGTCTTGTACACTTAGCCAATAAAGCTGTAAGAAGGGATACTTTCAAAATAAGCATTTTAAATTTCACTCTTTGGTATTTGTACAACCAGCATACAAATGATGTCAACTCCATTATCTTTCTGTACAAAATGTTCCTTCCTCAAGGCCAAATCAGTGGTGGGAACCATGGATAGTGCTCCAAGTACCTCAAGGGCAGCTGGCCACTTCTATTTCTAGATCCCAAACACCTGCATCTCTCAAAAGCTGGTCTCGTTTCAAGAAAAGACGTTTGGAAGTCATTAATATCCCGCTTGCTTACTGTGGATTTGAGAACCTTGAAATGTCAAGTTTTAGCTTGAGGCCAAGTTGAATTTGTGAGCCCTCATACTGATGGGTGATGAGATCATTTACATTGGATTATACCTCTGGTGTGTGCACAATTTGGTAAATGATGAATACAGTGGGGATTGCTGCAGTACATCTGCTGGACACTTTTAAAAAAGAGCTCTTTCATCTCACCTCCTAGGTGTGCAATCTTCAATCAGGAAACATATTTGATGTAGAAAATCAGTTCTATCAGGACATGGCATCTGCTCCAAGATCTTCTGAATGATATAGATTTGTCCACTGACACATGGAAAAGTAGACAATCACAGGACAGTGATTCACAGCTAGAAAGCAATACAGTCTGAAAATCTCCACCAGTGTACACAGCAGGTCATTTGCTAACTATTGTTAGGAGATTACAATAAACATTTTGCAAAGGCATGGGGTTGGAGAGAATGAGAGAGGAAGAAAGATTAATTTTTCTTTTCACCCCCAAAAGTCAGAAACTGTGGTAGTCATTTGGCATTCAGTCAGTTGTAATACGAATACTCTGTTGGTCCTCACTGAGTTTTCAAAGTAGCTCTGAGGATAGGCACTTTAACTGCATTTTTGAGATAAATGCTGCAAAACTGTAAATCATGTAAAAAATAGTGAATAAAATAACTTAATAGTCAGGATAAGTTACAAGGTGCTCCTATAGCAGTTACATTTAAGATGATCCTTGAATTAGACAGGTGACTATCAAAGGTAGGGTTAGATGCTTCACTAAAGAAATGCATGCATAGAAAGTAGAATTTCAATAAACTCAGGTATAAAGAACAGTCTCCACAGAAAACTAGAACAGGCCTATCCATATAGGGAATAGTAACACTGAATCCCACTTACCTTGCCTACTGTAAAAATGAAAGGTACTTTGGTGGCTACCGCTGATAGCTGTAATATTAATTCACTAGTAAATGCATTCAGTTTCTCTATATTGAGTGATTTCATATGCTGCTAGTACAAATATAATAAATGGTTTACTGAGTTGAAATCTAGATTTTATCTAAACCCTTAATAATTTTAAGTCAATCATTTTGTCAACTACGAATTTTGTTTTGACTCTAAAAAGAGCAGTGTGATGAGAGTACTCAAATATAGGGTTCATTCTGTCCAGAAGAACTCCATATGTGGCCTCTGGAGAAGGAGAAATTCTGTAGATGCCTCTGGAGTATTGTCAAATACCTCTAGGCTTCTGAGTCATAGGAATTGATTCAGTGTACAGTACAATTCCACTGGCCTAGGAATATATGTTGTTCCCCTATGCTGAATAGGTCTCTAGCTATTTGTGCACTTGATGCCTATAATTTGAGAGAGGCAGATGTTCCATTCTGGATTTGCATTTAACACTGCATGATGGGAAGATTGCAGTAATACCCTTAAGTGTTTCCATTTGACAAGAAGGAAGACCACTGAGACATCTTTTTGTTCTACAATGTGTAAGTGACATATTTGTATCCCTACCTCTTCTGTAGGGGTCATCTTTTTTTCCAGGAAAGTTATTTTCCTTTCATAAAATTAAAAGATGATGGCTACCTCTACCTAACAGCCACAGGGAAGAAGGTTATTTATCTGTTCTTTACCTATGGACCACTCAGCTGCTACCACAGAACATTTTATCTGGTTTTCACCATGTCTTTTGAGGTTAAGACTAGAGTAAAAAGGGACAGTAAGAATGAATAAAATCTTGGTCCCAATCCAGTTTGACTTGTATTCTAATGAAGATCAACTTAACAAATGGCAGATGGAAATGCAGTACCAGCTCAGGACTTGTAGATAATGCAAGAAAGCCTCTAAAGAACTAGAGATCTTCTACCCACAGTGGCACAATATGGTGGCTGGAGTGCCACAGCAAGAAATTGGATGGCACATGGGGTACAAAATGAGATTTTTAAAAGTCTCCTCCTAATCCACTTAATTTCAGTGATTATCCAACTCTGCAAGAGGCTGAAGAATATCATATTAGTTCTACTTGAATGCAGTAGAAAGGGTCTTTTAATAGAGAAGGTTAATACAGATAGCCGCAGACTCTCATTAAACTATATCTTTCAAGAAAGACAAAAGTGGTGGAAAAATCACAATTATCACAATTATTTCAGTACTAATCATTTGTACTGGGTATTTTCTGGCATTAGGGAGGTATGGTGGCTCAATGAAAGAAATGGATGACTTGTGACAGTGAGCACCTGCCATTCCAGTTGACTCCAACAAGGGTCATTCCACAACACTTGTAACCTGTGGTACTTCCAAGTCTGATGGATTAGAAGAAAAGGACATGTGCTCATAGATTATCTGTAAGAAAACTCTGGGAAGATGTAAGGTATACAGTTAAGTAATTTTTCTTTTTAAATAAAGAAAATGGATAGGGATTTCCAGTTTCTCACTGCTCCTTGACAAGTTACTATTTTTTACATAATTTGTTCTGGGTCCCTTATGACTATTTGATAAATATTTTTAAAAGATGCATGAATGGTGAGTTGCAAATAATGGTATCTGCTATCAAGACCAATGATATTTCTTTTAAATAATACCTCGCACAAAGTAGTGCAGCCATTACTGCATGGTGTCCCTATGACCTACATAATGCCCCTGAAAATGCACACACATGCTCATATGCTGTGCATGCATGCACACAAATACACAGAATAAATAAACAATTAAATGTAAATGATATTAAATTTTAAGCTAGGCTCATTATGTCAGATATCTTAGATTTTTACACAGGAATCTCTTTAAAACCCCAAACAAAAGCCATATTATATACATAGTGAAACTGTAAGGTGTAAAACACAATAAGAAAAGATCCTCTGAAGATGCCATTGAGTTTGTTTACTGTTGAGGATCTACTGCTGTATATAGGCCTGCTCTTAAAAGTAATTTGTTACTAACAGAAGTTATGAAACAAATGGATTTAATAGATATCTACAGAACATTTTATCCTAAAACAAAAGCATATACCTTCTTCTCAGCCCCACATGGTACCTCCTCCAAAATTGACCATATAATTGGTCACAAAACAGGCCTCCACAGATACAAAGATATTGAAATTATCCTATGCATCCTATCAGATTACCATGGACTAAAGCTGATCTTCAATGACACCATAAACAA
>NC_034595.1:45183363-45189022 GCF_900095145.1 Mus pahari | reverse complement strand
GGGGGTGGGTATAGGGAAATTTTGGGATAGCATTTGAAATGTAAATAAAGAAAATATCTAATAAGAAAATAATGTTTCATCAGTGAGACCCTTTTTGAAGAAAACTAAATTTTTATTTGTAAGAGACTATCAATTAGTCATCTCTTCTGGGATAAAGACATGTGTCTGCACCTACTTTCAGCTCTAGGACTCTATCTATGTCTAGATATGTGCAGGCTTTATGCATATGCCACAGTCTCTGTTAGTTCATCTGTGTGCCAGCTCAATTATATCTAGAAGGTCTTGATAACTTCATATCCTCCATCACTTTGGCTCTTACACACTCTTTCTGCCTCTTCTGCAAGGATTTCCTGAAACTTGAGGGGAGAAATTTGATGGAGATACCCATTTTAAAGCTTAGTGTGGTAAAGTCTCTTGCTGTTTGAACCTTGTCCAGATATGGACCTCTGAATTTATTTCCAATTGCTGCAGGGGGAAGCTTCTCTGATAATGGATGTACAAAGCAAAGGTCTTTGAGAATAACAGAATGTCATTAGGAGTCACTTTATTACTACAATCCATTAATAGAACAGTAGTATTTGCTTCCATCTTAGGTCCCTGGCCTATCTAGACACAGCAAAATTGGATATCAGCTCCATCTCATGGAATGGACCTTAACTCAAGTCAGATTTTGGTTGGTTTCTCCTACAAGCTTTGTTCTATTATTAGACCAGTGTATCCTGGAAGAAGGTCACTCTTGTTGACCAAAGGGTTTGTAGTTAGTTGGGATTTACATTTCTCCATTGGTAGCATGCAGATAACTTTCTGGTAGGTACCAGGTCTCTGCTTCTCCATGTTCAATGAATTATAGTGTCATTTTTCAGTAATAGGACCTTACCATCAGTTTGTGAAGAGTCACCAATAGTTTTGGCAATAGTTTGGGGGTTCCCAAGAGACTGATTTGGCCAAGTACTCAATTACATGTAATCAATCTCCAGGACTAGAAGCTTCATTGGCTGAGAAGAGATGATCAGTTGGGACTCTGTGTATCCTGTTATTTGATGATTTTATTTGTAACACTGTCATATATATTATAAAAATCTTCTATATTAGATTTCAATACAATCCTCCAAATGGGCCATAGTTTTAGCTGTCTCTCTCTCTGTATTTCCTCTTTTTCCCTTTGATCGTCCCCATGTCTTGTTTATTCTCCCATTTTAGTCATCTACTGAGATCAACCATAATTATTCTATATTTCTTAATTCAAATGATCTCTTTCCTTTTCTTCTTCCTGCTCTTTCTTCTTTAAAGGAGTCATGTGCATAAGGTTTCATTGTACAGTTCCTCTCTTAATCGGGTTACAGTAGCATAATTTGATGACTGAGACGTGTATAACGACAAAGAACAGTTTTAAAATGAGCCATATTGGATGAAGCCATAGCAAAATGTTGAAAGAAGCTACTTTCATCTTAGTGGGTAAGCTTTCTTTAACCGCTCTTAGTTCTGTCTTCTGTTCTCCTCCTACCCCCTGCCTCCTCGTTTTGCTACCTTACCTTGGTCTTACATCAGTGACTACTTTGAAATGCCTTTCATTCACTATTAGTGTTACCATTGTCAATAAAGAATATTTTAAAATGATGTTGTTTGAATATGTTACTACAAAAATTCTTCACTGTCTGCCACATCTGAACACTCCCAGTTGACCATAGGCCACTCTCTTTCCTATGGCTTGTGCAGAGGTACTTTTTTTTTTATGGGTTTCAGAATCTCTCTAAAGTATTTGGAACCAAACACAAACAACTCACTTCAGGCAGATAATTATCAATTGTCTCTTTTGGACCCTATACGATCTTTTACTTAAGTCTGAAAGTTAGTCATGCACCTTTATGGCAAATATAATAAGAATTTGAGATCTCTTGGAAGGATGACTGGAAAATGAAATATAGATTTGGCCCTGTCCTTAGCCTACTCTGACTTGACACCGTAGCAAATGTGTTTAACTTTGTCCTGTCACCTTTCCTCATGAGTAGACAGTCAATAGCCAAGGCTCACAGTGCTGATAAAAAGAGTATAGCACCTGATTTTTGATAAGTGCTTTAAAGGCTTAATAAAGGCAAGTCAAGAGAATTGAGCTGACTGACTTTTTCCTAGGGCTGTGAGAAGAAAGTTCATTGTCCTCAGTGATACATTTGAGTTACAAGAATGCACACTTTAAGTGAGTCTCTCTGAAGAGCTCCGACTTTTAAAACTAAGTGACTTGTATAGATTATATTTTGCTCGTAAACTTTTTAGACAATTAATCATTCTATTACCTCTATCGGCAAAAACTTCTATCTGATAACGAAGACAAGCTGCCCAGTACATTGTTTTGTGGGCAGCAGTTTCTAATTTCAAAGAAAATTCCCCTTAGTTCCACATTCTGCTACTCTTGGTATTCATATTCTAACACAAATAACCTGGAAAACTGAATAGAATATCATTCTTTACAACCACAAAGGGAATGAGGGGAGTGGAAATAATGTGGAATGTTTTGTCAAAGAACATTAGTTTTTTTTTTTTTTTTTTAGTTTTTATTGTTCAGTGGTATGCAGTGTGTGTTTTTTGTGTGTATGTGTGTTCGCGTGTGTGTATACATGTGCATGCACTCAAGTGCTCCTATTCATCAGAGTACTCAGAGGCCATCTGGAACAACAGCAACTGTCACTTTCTATCATTATTTGGCCTATTGCCATCAGATAGGTCCTCCCATTGAACTTTCCCTGTCATCCAAGCTGGTAGGCCAGTGAGTTCCGGGGATTTACTTGGTGTGTTTGTGCTCACCTGGTGAGTGTGTGTCCCCTTCTATCTCCCAGGTTTAAGTTATCTGAGCCCAGGGAAACATAAATGATAGGGATCTGGGGTTTGAACCGAGATTTTCATGTCGAACAAGGAACACTCTTAGCCACTTTACTCTGGCCCTAAAAAGCGTATTTTATTCAAAGAAAAAAGGAGTCATTTTTGGTCCCGGTACTACATAACTTTACATGGTATGTTCAGTTATTCAGTTATTCATTTTTCAAGTGAAAGGAGTTGAGAACAAAATATTAATGATGAATCTAACCTTCAAGAATGTTACTTCCCCTTATAGCTAGTTCTTGGCTGTTGAAGCTGAAATAAATGCATTGAAATGTTTTGTAAGATAATAATAATATACTTTGACAAGCTATGGGTTTGTACTTGCTGCCTCGGGCTTTGTGCATTGATAGAAAAGGGTCCCCTCAAGCTATCAACTCTGTGTCTCAAATCCTGGGGCCTCATGAAGATCTTTTTCAGCAACCTGGAATTTAAAAATAATATATACTTGCATTTTTTTTTAAGGCTGGAGGGGGGAGATGAAAATCTTCTCACAGAGAGATGCCTCTCATTAAAAACTCTCCTGTAATCTTACAAGCATGCATTAGGTGGTGGCTTCTCTGATCATCTATTAAGCAAAGTGTGACACTATTCAAGAAATCAGCAAAGAGATCAGAAAATCTTAACCTTTTGTTACGTTAGAGGGTTCAACATCCTTTAATTAATTTATTATGTTTGAGAAGTGGGAAAGACAGAAAGTATAAGGCAATAGGAATGGCATGAATACTACTTTAGCTATTATGTTAAGAGAGTACACATCACCAGTGGGGCAAGGAAAGATTTAAGTGACTCCCCAGCAGAAAAGTACTGAACAGAGAGCTCTGTAGAATATATCTGAATACAAACAACAACAAAATTCCTGATGATTTGCAGATACAAAAAAAAAAAAACCAAAAAAACCCAAAATACAATTTTTTAGTCATTTAGTCAAAAAATTTTAGAACAATGTAACATTTTCTCATCTATATGCTAAAGAAACAATCACTTCACCATTTCACAATTCTATCAGGATTGCACAGTCACAATGGCCTGTATCATAGGTTTAGAACAGAATGATGAATAGGAAGCCAAAGGCCCTTTTCCTCCATCCATCTGATGAGCAAAGGCACCACATTGCTTTATCTCATTACGGTTGATTTTGTACATGTGGCAATCCATATAAAGCTTCTAGCACAATGCCTGGCACAGAGTAGCAGTTCCACAGAAAATACTAACAAATTCTGCTAATTGACATTTAAGGTGAGGCTGACGATGAACTGTATTTAACACATAATAATATTATTATTACTTTTATTAAATTAAATATTACCCTTAAACTTTAATTTAAACTTCACTTCAATGATGGTAAGTCACTAAGAACAAAAGATCTTTTACAGTATGTGTCTTTAAAATTTAAAGGGAGGTTTATAATATTAGTTATTTGAGAAATTCAATATCAACATGCTGATACCTAAACCTAAATTATATTACTCCATCTATTAGAAATTTATTGTATCCAAATTATTAGATCAATGATCTTGATTTCTGCTCTCAGCTTTGTAAGCATGTGCATACTGTATGTCCTCTGGAAGGTGCAATTGGATTTCTTTGTGGGAACTAAAAGGGGCTGGGGAAAGGTAGGGGGAGGATAGCCCACGTCAAGCCAGAGTTCCTCCTATGCTCTGGGCAGGCAGATGCGGGAGGGCTGCCAGACGCTTTCCACTCGGCCCTGGGTGGGCATCTAAGCCACTGGCCCTACTTGACAGGGGCTGGACAAGGGGCAGCCCCTGAAATCAAGGGGTCCCAGGGCAACACCCTGTGCCTCTGGGTTATGGGAGAGAGGGCTGAGGGAGAGAGGTTCCCACACAGGCGAGAGTAAGCTCAGATGAACAGAGACAGTCTATGGTTTTAGAGCTTTATTGTAGAAAGGTAGGGGAAAAGGAGAGGAGGTAAAAAAGAGAGAGAGAGAGACTGGCCATGGCCAAGAGGAGAGAAGGGGGAAAGAGAAAGAGAGAAGAAAGGCTAGAGAGTAAGAGGGAGAGAGAGGAAGAGAGGAAGAGGAGAGGGGAGAGGAGAGGAGAGGAGAGGAGAGGAGAGGAGAGGAGAGTAAGGGGAATAAGAGCAAGAGAGCAAGAGAGTGAGGAGGGGCCAAACAGCCCCTCTTATGGTGTGCTGTTGCTAGGTAACTGGGGAGGAGTCTAGCCTGAAGGTCAGAAGCTTGGGACTGCTGACCATGCTTCTCTTGTGGGAGCTGAGGGGGCAGTAACTTCGACAGGAGTCAGGGTTCCAGGAGACATGAGAGAACACCTTCCGTCCCATGTAGTTGAATTATCACCACTGGGTCCCAGGTTCAGACCTCAGCTTGTGTATAGCCCAATGCCCAACATTTCTTGACCTTAAGTGTGATCTGGATAGCTTTCCAAAGGGCATCTGAGACCTTTTCAGAGATGACAACTTTTGAAGCATGGTATTCATTGTCCTAAGTGCAGTCTACTCTTTAAGAGATGCAACAACTGGGGAATGTAAAACAGAACTCAGTATAAGTACACTTAGAAATATGACATGCCAACTCATAATGCTAACATTTGTGATCACCAAGTTGAAATGTTATGTCCTATTTAAAAGAAAAAAAAATGTTACTCTAGCACCAACAATACTTACGCAGATGTTTTCTAAATGACAAATCAAGAAGAAATTAATTGGATAGTTAAGCCAATGTGAGTTGTGAACCAGGTTGGAAAATGTGGCATATTTTAGGGTGGGCTGAAGAAGAAAGAACATAACAAGAAAATTATCTCTTAAATTTAAA
>NC_034595.1:45174087-45183203 GCF_900095145.1 Mus pahari | reverse complement strand
GTTTTTAATACACAGAAGAGAAAGAGCAAAATATTGGCAAACAATATCAAGAACTTTGCCTGAAACCTTCAAAAGCTTAAGCTTAGTGTTCAGTGAGTGTATGATAGAGGAAAGCTTTCTTCAGACACTAGAATATGAAAAATCAGTTGTGCATTGAGAGCTAATATTTAAAAGTCAGTTCATAATGGAATAGAGAGAGATCATATAAATTGAGTACCAATGCATAGAGGGTAAAATCTGATTTACTATATTAGCATGGTGAATTGCAGTCAGCTAGGAAAGGTTAGTTAGCAATGAGAAAAGAACTAAAGGTAGTCGTGAGTTGTGTTCCTCCAACCCATATGCAAGGTATTTCCAGTGCTGAGTTTCTCAACTACAGACTTTTTAAGTGTGGCATGCATGCAGTTAGTCAGTTCAGTTACTATGGGATGATGAACAGTCCTTAACAGACAAACTCTAGGAGTAAATGACAGGGTGTAAGAGACTACCCATGGAGTCCACTGGAACCAGCATATGTACCCTGCAGCTGAAAGGAGACCCTTACTTACAGAGACACAGGTATGTTCCAAGAATTCACCAAAGTTAACAAGGAAGGAGACGATTTGAATATTTGACAACAATGGGGGTTTTAATGGTCCATTGTCATAAATGTTAGGGATCAAGTTTATGCTTTTCCATTTTCTTTCTCAGCCTTGCTTCAAACTTTGAGGTAAAAAAGCAAAACAAAACTTCCGTTAGGAAGTTAGGGGTCAGGGAATGGAGCCTACCTGAAAGTGGAAGGTAATTTCCCCATTTCATGACTCTTAGTTTCTTATTCAAAGCACAAAGTAGTGTGTGTGGAGTTTTAATTATTATCTGGGACTGAGTATTTCGGTAACAAAACTGAGAGTAACTGGAGAGACACACAGAAGACAGTCTAACCTCTTGGAGGAACCAAGCAAGTCAAATTATTAGTTGAACTTTTGCAGATCAAATAAATATAATATTCTATAAGTTAATTTAAAGGGGGAGTACAGAACAATACAAAACTGCTTTCTACTTAATACAATACATGTGAATGATGAAGTATTTGACTTAGAAGATGTTTAAGAGAATGGAAGGGCATTGAAGGGAAATATGACAATAAAGAGAGCCGTGACTCTGACTTAGACTCATTGGGCCTCACTGGAAACTGGAGTAACATTTTAGAGCCCTTAACAATTTTGCTGGCACTCCCACTTTCAGTCAGCTGTGACTGTCACGGCCCAACTTCTCTCTCGGAACCTGTTTTCAACTCTGAGTGAGCTCACTAACTCATGGTTTCTCCATGGTTTCTTCAAAATTTTGACTCTCTCCCTTCTTTCTGCATGTGTCTTTCATGATATCAATGTCTCCATGTCCTTTCTCTGTTTCCTTTAATAACGCCTTAGGCAGAAACAAAAATGCCTAATTTATCAGCACAAAGTCTTCTATTAGAGCAGAGCTCTTCCGATAGAACATATCACTGTTCTTAGTCCTAAAGAACTGTACTGTCCAGTGTGTTTGCCTCATATGGTCACTATATGGATAACATAAGTAGAGTTTGAGCTGAGGTTCATTATAACTGAACATATAAAGCGCATTGTGAAGATTTAGAATGAAAAAAGTGAGAAAATCAATAAATTTTATATTATCTCCATGAGTCATAGTTTTAATTATAAATTCATATTATTTAATTATATTATTTTATTAAATAATTCTATTCATTTAATTAAAAGTCATATCTAAAAATGAAATATTTGAAACAAGATATATTATTAAAGCTAATTTAAGTCATTATTTTCATAGTGTAGTGCAGCTACTAAAAGCATAAAATTGATAATGAATAAAGAGACTATGAATATGAAAGACATCAGGGAAGGTTTATATAGAAATGTTTGGAGGGATAAAAAGGAAGGGATAAATAACATAATTATATTATACTCTTTAAAATAAAAGAACAGAAGAAAAATATGAAATTGAGTAAGTGGTTTGAACCTTTGGCTTATACTCTGTTGAGTTGAAGTTCTCCCTCTTGAACTTCAACAGAGGACAACTAAGGACCAACTTTGGTTAGTGAATTATTTCTAGACATTTTTCATAAACACTGTAAGTGATGAAAGTATTATCACATGACTACTGACAAAAGACAGTCTAAAATGTTTTCATTGCTTTTACATTTTAAATATGCTTCCAAGATATATATTATTTTATAGTACATACAATGTTTTATCATATAAGTTGTTATTTTACATAACTCATCCATTAATATTAGAAAAGATTCAGATTTTAACTTCTTAAATATTATAGAACTTAACTCCAGAGATAAATGGGGCATTACTCCAGATGTACAAGCTCTATACAGTGTAAGAAAAAAAATACAACCTGAATTCTGAAGTGTCATGAAGGTCTTATTTGGAGTCAGGTGTCCTTGGGTTTATTTGGTACTGCTGCAATTTACTAGGCTGTGACGTAGGGGAAGTCATTCTTTTCATGATGTAGTAGAGGGTGCAAGAAAGTTAAGAAATACTGGAGTGTAGCTATGTTTAATGAATTAGTTCAGCTCCTGGCTAAACAAAACCCATTATTTGATAGAACTAATTAATGATTAATAAAAATAGTGGAGAATTTAATGTACACATTTATACATAATGTTGCAACATTCATCTATTTATTAAAGTGTCTTTCTAAAACTGTACTCTTCAAGCTTTTAACTTTCTAATTTTTATAATAAAAATTTACATACAAAGAAAATCAGCACTTTAAAATGAGTAATAAGCTAAAAGTACAAATTCTAATAGTAGACCTCTTGTCTGAACTAGCAACATGACATGACACTTTGGGAAATGCTTTCACAAAAACTTAAGCTGTGTTGAGAAAACACACATTCTCTATTTCCCGATCTGAATCTAATCGAGAGTTTTACAATAAGTTTTTCTGTTGCAACACAGATCTGCTTTGTACTGAGATTGTGACAGTCAGTCATCGGACTGTTTTTCATGTTTACCCCCTCCCCATTGGATTTGTCCGATGGTCTTAGCTTTGGTGGCCTCGATCTCATTAGCAACCGCATTTATCCTACCTTATTGCTCCTTATAAAGCATTTTATCTGCTCTAGTTCAAGATCTCATAGCTTTTTATGTCCACTTTCAGTTCATAGACTGTGCTTTCTATCTGTATGTGCATGTGAGGTTTGGAAATAACACTCTGGGCATATGTTTAAATTGTACCAATATCATTCATGAATACAAAGCTAGCCACTAATTACAATCATGATCTATTCTCTCCTCAAATACCCCATCTCCTCACACATCACCTGAGATTGTAGGATTTTGGAGAAATGTAAACATTAATACCACGCCATTCAACTCCAAATATATTTTGCACTGGATCTATCTGCAGTGCTATTATTAAAACCCAAAGCTAATGATGTAAAACAGTTCTCTTCTTCATATACACTTCTTCAGTGCTTCATCATTTTCTACAAGATTAAGTCCAAATTTTTGGCTTGTCAGAGTCTAGCATGAGATGATCCCTTCCTGGGATCTCCCACTGTAATCTGACACACACCGCTTGCTTTTGTTCTGGTTATTCCATTTACTGAGTCAGTTAGGACTCTTCCATTTCTCTGACCTGTCTTATGCTCCTTAGTTTTAATAACATTTGTTGCAGTATTGATTGTCTTATCTTTTGGCCTCTTTGAGTTTTAAACTCATTAAATAAAGGTTGACATTCATTCACTGAATAATGGATTATTTACGTGTATCAAAAGTACCTATCACAAAACATGAGAAAGAAAAGTTCATTTGAATCAAAGAAACATACAATTATGTACAAAATGCTGTACATAAATGCCTGAGGTATCAATGCAAACACAAATTTCCTTTAATCAACTAACAAAGGGTTGTAAAACATATCTAAATCATAGGGATTTGGAGGGCATTGACTCAAAATGCCTTAACTCATAAGGACTATACTCAGAAACCATAGTTAATTGTTCTTCCAAACAACAATATGAACTAACCAGTACCTCCAGAGCTCGTGTCTCTAGATGTATATGCAGCAGAAGATGACCTAGTCAGCCATCATGGGAAGAGAGAACCCTTGATCTTGCAAACTTTATATGCCCCAGTATAGGGGAACACCAGGGCCAAGAATTGGGAGTAGGTGGGTAGGGGGTATAGGGAACTTTGGGGATAGCATTTGAAATGTAAATGAAGTAAATACCTAATAAAAAATTGGAAAAAGAAAAAAAATGTTCTTCCAAACAAGGTTTCCCTTTGTAGCTCTGGCTGTCTTGGAACTCGGAATAGGCTAGTCTTGAACTTAGAGATAGTGTTCACCTGCCTCATCTTCACGAGTGGTGGGATAAAAGGTGAGCCCAGCTACCATATTTAATTGTTTAACAATTGCAAGTATATTTGGCAGATTTATACAGTGATTTTAGTTTTTCTTTTCCCAGACGTGTAACAGAAAAGTGCTAGAAAAGAATAATGTGAAATTTTGGCACTTTCTAAATAAAAAGCTAATTTTTATTGCTTGCATAATGAATTATCACTGTGCATATAGATAAAGAGATGGCATTTCCTTGTAAGAGGAGCAAAGGCTCAGTCAGGGTCTAGATGGTATGAAAGACTGTTCTAGATTGAGATATCAAGCTACATGAGCAATCTGAGTCTGGCCTATATCTCAACTGGATTAAGTTGAGACTCTCAGACACAAATCTCGCCATTTTAACAGGATATTTGAATTAACAACTATTTATGGCTTTCTGTTAAACCAAAAACCTCTGCCTCTTCAAAATACTACTCCCCTCTCATGTTATTGACTTGAATAATTTATTATACTCTTATTCTTTTCTCACCAATCTCTATTTATGGTTTATTATTATGCCAAAGTTCCTAAAGCAACACCTCCTTAAGAACATCCTATCACTGCTTGTGGATAAAAGGACTTAACATTTCTTCTTTGTTTCTCTAGATTACTCCTTTCTATCAAAAGCCAGTGGGCTACTGACCATGTCGTGTATTTTCCTGTAGGCTAAGGATAGAAATGTTGCTAGGCTAGCTTTTGTTCATGGCTAAGCATTACAACTCAAGTGATGAGTAGTAATGCTTCTCCTGTTGAGATGTTTTATACAATTGATTTGTTATGAGCAAGCAAGTCAGGGAGTTATGTCTGGCTTCACGGTGACCTCTAAATGGGCAGCAGTGTTTTAGTCATCTGGTCTAGAAATAGTCTTAGCTCTCTTAGTTACATTGCTTGTTTGGGGCAGAAGGGAACCTAAAAATGCTTCCTCCTAAACTTGTCTGGTTAGAAGTGGGGACTCATTTTGCCTTCATTCGATTACTCTATTTTAGGAAATGAAATAATAACAAAATAACAAGATATAAAACAGCACCGTTGATAAGTACATTTGTTTAAGTCAATTTTTATTCAAAAGAGTACATTTGAAACAGAATTCTTCCTTAATGCTGCTCACTTTGCTTTCCCTATGACACCTGTAAGATTATCTGAGTATTGATTTAGAGATGTGATTTGCAATTCATGTTTGAATAGTGGTCTTGGTTCCAGTATAGGGTTTACTTTCAGTTGACTATCCTGGAAGAGTCACCTTTCCTCTTCTCTTCAGTTGTAAAGTAGAGGATCCTCCAACTCAGGAAGATAGGGTGTTGAAAAGAAGTCCTCATTGCATCTTCCACCAAAGCTGCTATTAGTGATGACTAATGAGAAGAGATTTTCCTAGGCTGGATATCTGGAGTGCCCAGAGTGTCCAACATGTACACTTAGGCACCAATTACCTTAGTGCTGTGGTCACTGAACAAGGTTTCCTGTTATTAAAAAAAGGGGACTGGTATTGATTGCTGTTATAGATTCCAAACTGTCTTTAGCAACTGATTTCTGTGGCCACTGAAATTCTTGCTTTTGAGTCACGGAGAACAGACTTTGTGTTGTACATAGGAAAGCCCGTAGGCTTAGGAAACACGTGTCCTGGTTTGCCCAGTCATATACACCTTCCTGCCCTTTTTACAGCAGTGAAGAAGGTAAATACAGACTTGGAGGTTGGCACTGGAGGCTGACTCTCTCAAGTCTCATATACTTACATTTCAGTAACAGTTTTTATTTAACCAAAAGTACTTCCTCTCCCTTGGACCCTGAAGTAAGACTTAATTTGAAATCAATCTGATATTCTATAACCTTCTGCTTTGATTAATCATGGGTATTATTTGAAACTTAGATTTTACGATAGTGCTGGAGTAAAACACACCTTTAAAGGATTAATAAAAATAAAACTTCCACTGAGCTATTGGTTTAAATGTAAGGAACTTGATTTTTCAATTTTGGAAGTATTCCATTGTAACTTAAGACAATTCAAAGAAAGCAATGCCTCCTATTTAGGGGAAGATTCTAAGTTAACTCTTCAAATTGATTATTCTGAGTTTGTAAAAGCACCTTCCATTTCATTTTCTTCTTCATACTTGCACATTGCCACAAAAGCTTAGTCTTTGTCTGCAACCCCACGTGTTTTTTTTTTTTTTCAGTTCACACTAAAAATAAGATTTTTATCTCTATATTAGAAACAGTGAGATATCCATCTCCCTTGGGTTGGCTATTTTATCTTTCTGAAGGAAAAGCAACCAACCAATTACACATAGCCATAAATTAATTTGACAAGCAGCATGCCTGAACTGCCACTCCAGTCCACAATGTTGAAATGGTTTCTGAGTCTCCTTTTGGGGAAGGCACAATATATGTTCTAGTGAAAAGTATTTCAGTTTGCTTTCTGACTTAGTAACAATCTGCTCCATGTGGCAGGTTCAGGAGTTATACACTTCTTTCCTTCCCTGGGCTCATTATGCAAAAGATGCCCCCTATGCTTCTTCCTAAAAGCATATCCCAAGCCAGGAGGCTGAGTTCACCAGCAGCCAATACATCATCCAATGCAGAATGCTTGGTGTTTAGATCTCCGTGCTGACAAACTCACAAGCTTATAATTTGCAAATGTCTCCCACCACTTCTCCCTAGACTACACTGTCCTTGTATTGTATTATTCTGAACTCCATTTTGTAAAGTTCATGGAAGTTATAAATTAAGCTATAACTTAGTATGATTGGACAAAAGTGAAAACATGACTGCTTTTGCATATGCTTCTAGTTGGGTTAAGCATATTGCTCAATCGATCTCCCAATTAAAATCCTATTCAGTAGGCAGTATATTTATATTTACTTTATATTCAGAATTTTAAAAAGAAACATTTATATTGTGAATTTGTGAATTTTTTTGCAAATTGTACATCATGCACCCCAATCCTATTTATCTTCCTGTTCCTCAGCTTTAGTGTGTCCCACTGTGTCCCACAGTATACCCCTTTGCCCACTCTTCTTCTTCTTCTTCTTCTTCTTCTTCTTCTTCTTCTTCTTCTTCTTCTTCTTCTTCTTCTTCTTCTTCTTCTTCTTCTTCTTCTTNTTCTTCTTCTTCTTCTTCTTCTTCTTCTTCTTCTTCTTCTTCTTCTTCTTCTTCTTCTTCTTCTTCTTCTTCTTCTTCTTCTTCTTTTTCTTTTGCAAATGTTCATTGTAATGAGTTATTGGTCTGCTGAGGCCTTTGGCTTCGGCTGCACTATCAATACTGGATCCTTGCTGAGAGTTCTGTTGGACATCCTTTTGTTGCCCTGTGTCATGGAGATCCTTTAGTTTTAGATCTGTAGGACTGGCCCCTTCACATGTTCCAGCAGGTCATCAATGGGGTAGATATTGGGGTGGGCCAACTAAAAGCCCTGGATCTGAACCTGGCAGGTATATGAGCTGGTCAACCCGTGAGCTCTCCTGTACCACCAGGATGAGTTCTCCAGCATCGCCCTCCCTCGATAGCTCATTCAATGTCAGAGCCATCAAGGGTCAGAACCCACTCTTCCACACTAATGCATTCAGGGCTGACTTACCCATGCCTTCATCATCTAGGCCAGCTCTACTGTGTTGCTCAGTTAAGGGCTCACTTCCTGAGTACTGTAGCAGCAAGGAATTGTGCCAGCTCTCTGGCACTCGTGACCACAGGGTCAGCTTTTTCACCTGCTGCATGTGGCAAGGAACAAGCATCTCTCTCTCACCCATGCTACCACATGCAGACAAGTGGCAGAGCCAGCTCTCCAATGATAACACCCTTGCAGCCAGCTCACCTGCAACCCTCCTTAGCAGAGCCAACTCTACTGTATTTCCCATGCATGGTACAGGGCCAGCTCTCCTAAATACAATAGCCTGTGAGGGTCAGAGCTAGCTTGCCTGTTCTCATGACCCTGGGGCCAGTTCTCCCATCTGCGGAAGGTGGCAAGGGGTGAGGAGGAGAGATAGCATTTGTCCCTCATCTATGCCACTGCACTAGAGACAAGTGGCAGGACCACACATGCCACGCTCACATTCTCGGGGCTAGCTCACACTTGGCAACTCCAGGAACTTTGACCTCTACTGTGCTCCCTGGGCAGTTTGAGGGGTATCCTTCCCAAGTATTGCAACCAGTAAGTGGCAGGGCCAACTTTCTTACTCTAATCAGCTCAGGGCCACTTCTCCACAATGCCCAGGCAAGGGGCTGTGCCAATTCTGTACAGCGCTCAGACATCAACATGGCCCCAGGTGGCAGTCAAGACCATATAAGTCTACCTGGTCTTTGATGGTAACTGACCCCTGTTGCAGTTCCAGGAACCTTGACATGGCCCTCAGTGGCATCATAGGTCAGGGCCCCACCATGGTCCCAGGTGGCTACTTACATCAGACTATGCCTCACTACCCTTGAGCCTCTATTTCTGTCTGCTTCATTGTGCGCATGTCTTGCTTCTACTTCTCTTCCCTTTCTCCACTAGGCTCACTCCCCACCTGTGCCTTGTGACCCCAGGCAGCTATCATATACATTCAGACTTTTAGTTCAAAATACTAAATACATATTGGTTCAAAATTTAAAATAAGTCTAAGTGAATTTTATGCTTGTTTTATAGTCAGGAATATTTGATTTGGTTTTGTTTTGGTTGTTTTTTTTTTTTTTTTTTTTTTTGGTTGGATGTTTCTGAGAATGACCTTAAAGTTCGCTTGATAAGACATGGTAGAGTCTGGAAGGACATGGGGGGGAGGGGG
>NC_034595.1:45154731-45173997 GCF_900095145.1 Mus pahari | reverse complement strand
TGTGTAAGGACTAAGTCTTTTTTTGGTTGGTTGTTTTTGGTTTGATTCTATGAGACAGGGTTTCTCTGTGTAGTCCTGGCTGTCATGGAACTAACTCTGTAGACCAGGTTGACCTCAAATTTTGAAATCCATCTGCCTCTGACTCCCCAGTACTGAGATTAAAGGTATGCACCACCATCACGCAGCAGTAGTATTTGGTTTTATTTGCTGTCAAACCTTTTACTCCAAAATGTTCCTTAATATTCATTTCTACTGTTTAAAGAGCCTTGGGGAAAGGAGAGGAACCACAGATAGATTGTTGCAGTAGTCTCTTAAGTGTTGATTTCTATGTCTCTCCCTTCTCCTCTAATTCTGTTCAGTTGCTAACATTTCCATACTGGTGTCAGGTCACTTGGTCAACATGGTTTCATATTGCTTCTCCCTGCTGCCTAATTCTCAACTCTACAGCCAATTTTGGATAATTAGCTATGCTCTCTAGTCACCACGATGCAAATACAGTGTCAAGGTTCTCTGTAAACATCCTGAATGGTAAGTGGTTCATGAAAAACACCCCACTCCTCTTATCATGATTATGAAATACATTAGAAATGGGTGCGTTAGAGACTACTTTAGAGAAAAGTGACAATAACGTGTCCAGGGTGAGCACTGATAAAGAGCCTGGGAATACTTTCTTCTTCCCTTTCTGATGCTGAGAAATTAGTGAGTCTCCTAGCTCTGCTGGCTTCGCTCAGAATAAGATCTGTTCTGGTAAACCATACAAAGTATCTCTTTTCAATCATTTCCCTTCTAGTCTAGGGTTTTTCTTTTCTTAAATATTTATGAATGGAGGAAAAACAAATATTTATGTTCATTTCTTCTTGTGTTGCTGGTTTCTTGCATCAGAGATGAATGTGCTTTCTCATAACTTTGAAGAATCACAAGGTAGGGCAGTAGAAGAAATCCTAGCAATCAAAATTTATTGAGCAGTAGAGTAAGCTCTCTATAGCACGTAAAAGTCCTATTTTGGGGGAGTGGGGATGTGTGTGTGTGTGTGTGTGTGTGTGTGTCTGTGTGTGTCTCTGTGTGTGTGTGTCTCTCTGTGTGTGTGTGTGTATTCTTGGAATGGGCTAATTTGGTTCTACCCATATGTAAACTAGGATTCAAGCTGGGATGAATCTGGTTAGCTAATTTGAGCATAAGTAAGAAAATTCTGGTTGGTCAGTGGGTTGAATTAAAGCATCCAAGCTCAGGAAAGCCTTGGCATCTCATATTCTCCCCCACTTATTTATCAAAAGAATTGTTACTTCCTCTTGTTCATACTTGATTTAAATTCCAGTCCTTAAATTGTATATAAAACTTATTTTCACCATCCCTTTCTTATTCTTCAACCTAATCAGAGAGAGATTATTAGCATTAGCCAACTGAATCTTTCTTCACTGGGACAGTAAGTACACAGGTCCAAAAACCATTATAAAGCTGGTTTATTCTGTGGGGGGGCAACCTGGGTAAAGAGTGATCTAAAGGAGTAGTTCTCGCCCTGCTTTCCCTCAGCTGATATCCTTAGAAACTTCAAGGTTATTCTGGGGTTGGAGACATTGAAGAAGTAACCAAAGCATGGAGGTAGGGAAGCTTTAACAACCTACACTGGCATCACCTGTTCCCTTGATAAAAACCTGTTAACATAAACCAGTTTTTCATGTCACAATCTGACTTTTTTTATTTCATTTCTCTGGGCTCCTTGGGGCCCCACCCCTGTCCTTTATAAACTCTTATCACTTATCGTCTCAGTGTTTTTCATGGATGGAAACAGCACACGTTAACTACAGTTCTAAGATCATCCATATCCGTTCTCTGTAATTTCTGCCTGTGGTAAAAGTGCTTCCAACAAGGATAAGCATTATTATAACACTGGCTAATCATAACAATACCACTTAAAGAAATAATTATTATTTTAGTTGCTCTTTATGAAATGTGATTATAGGCCAGATATTCTACTAAGAAGTTAATATGTATCGTTTCTATCTAAGAAGTTATTGTATGAATTAAAAATTATATAGAAAAACCTGCTAGCTCAGATTGGGTGGGTTAAAAATAATTTAAAAAGTGGTTTATAAATTATTATCACAATTCTCATAATAAAGCTAATATTTATGATTATTATTGCTTACCCACTTAGCTTTAGTACTTCTCTCTTGCAGAGAAATTATTACTTTACCATAGGAAGGAGGGTATAAATATAGCTATCTATGATGGAGCTCAACATAAGGCCTGAACAATCTGACCTCAGAGCTTATGTTTTTGCAAATGGATTAGTTGAAATTACATGTTTATAAATTTCAGATAGATACGTTTTTAATGCAATATTTAAATACCAACTTTATATATACTCACCTTTGGAAGTAACACTCCTGGAAAGGGTAAGGCATCCTTGAGACACCTGCTAATTTAATAACATTGTTTTCACAATGATGAAGCTCAGCAAAGTCCTAGGTTCCTTTGTGCTAACACTGCTAGATTTATTTTCCCACTGAATGCACCAAAGCATAAGTCTCAGTGTACTGCTTTTCTATAACCTTCTGCCAGTTCGCTCCTTTGCATTCTTTTCTCTCTTCAAGAAAGAAAGAAAGAAAGAAAGAAAGAAAGAAAGAAAGAAAGAAAGAAAGAAAGAAAGAAAGAAAGAAAAATAATCCATAAAAGCAACAAAGGCAAATTCTCTACAGAAAACAATTAGATTAGAAAAGGAACTTCAAGCCCAGGAGTGTTCTCACAGCAAAGGGAGTTGACATGTGGGGAGTAGGTTATGGAAGACTAAATAAGCTGACCCCACAAAGAGAGGAGGCCAAGGGGTGGAGGTCAGGTGTGTGAGTGAGGCCCCTTAGGGCAGAAGGCAGCAAGACTCTAGAGACCTGCAGGAGTAGAGGGCTAAGGACTCAGTTTTTGTGCTCCTTTAAATGTTTGAAGTCAAGAGAAGAAAATCCAATCCTGCTTAGGCCATGTACTTTTAGACATGGAGCAGCATAAAATAAGAAAGAGTTCAAGGCTGAAGAGACAGCTCAGCATTTAAGAGCAGTTATTCCTCTTGCAGAAGACTAGAGTTCAGCTTTTAGTACTTAGCTTAGGCCTCACACAACTACCTCTACCTCAGTCTCTAGAAGAATCAGATGCCTTAGGACGGTGTACATACCTAAATTTACATGCATGCCACCCTACATATACCCATAATCCAAATAGTATAAAAATTTTTTACAACAAATCTTTAGAAAAATAAATAGAATAGGTTCACACTGAATATTTGTCTGAATGACTTTTATCATGTGCCAGAGGTTTCTAGCACTTAGATCTAAAATCAAAACCACACTCAATCACTTATGAAGTTGCTAAGCTGTGTGCCCTGTATTCCTAAACTGCAGATACTACACAGTGCCTCATATGTAAAGTATGATAAACAGATAAGTATCTGGAACTCACTAAACAGACTCAGCCTTGTGGATCATTGTCTGTGTTAGCGACATATGTAACTTCATTGCATGTCACCCTTGGAATTTCTGTACGTGCAACCCTGGGCTCTGACCATCCAGGTTTGAAACCCACGTTTACATTTAGTCAGTATCCTAAAGTTTCGAAATGGTCTACAGTGGTGGTGTAACAGTCAAGAGCACATACTGCTTTTCTAGTGGACCTGACATCCATTGCTTGTACCCATGTTGAGCTGCTCACAAATTGTGTAAGTGTATCTCAGGGAATCACCTCTCTCTTCCAAATGAATTTAAGAAATAACTACATTTTACTCTTAGTTAAAAAAAAATAGTTGAAACTAGTTTTGTGAAAAGAGACTGAGATATATGTACAAAAATATTTATCACCTCACTAATTACTTCAAAAACGATAGTCTCAAATATAAGGGAAATAACTTTAAAAGAGTATATCAGTGAAAAGTTTCTATTAAAAAACTGATGCAGAGGGGCTCCCGGGGTTAAGAGCACTTGTTGCTCAAGGGGATGACAAGTGTTTAGTTCCAAGAATACACATGGTGGCTCACAACCATCTATAACTGTAGTTCCAGGGGATCTGATGTCCTCTTCTAACATCCTGTGGCAGTAGGCATACATGTGGGCACATACATACATGCACTCATAAGCAAAACATGAGTCAAGAAAAGGAGGGAGAGACAGACAGACCTGCATGCACACATGCATGCATGCATGCGTACACACACACACACACACACACACACACACACACACACACCCCACAGGAGGGAGGGAGGGAGGGAGTGAGGGAGGGAGTGAGGGAGAGAGAGAGAGAGAGAGAGAGAGAGAGAGAGAGAGAGAGAGAGAGAAAAACTTGGGTCAGTCATCTGAGTTTTTATCAACCATTGACTTGCTGTAGATTGAGAGAAAGATGCATATGTGCATCGAATCCTGTTTAGGGTTGAACTTCTTGGAAAATCCATTGAGCACAGGCATGAGCCTCTCGGTTCTCAGCAAAGCCCCGCATATGTGACGATTCCATCATGCCTTGCCAGGAAAAGAATCCTAACTCTGTACTTTAGTTAAACTGACTTCACTATCTAGGTATCTAGAAAATTCTGGAAAACCAGTCATTTTTCTTCTAAGATGTAGTGGAAAGCCTTTACAATCCTTAAATCTGCTCCTCAGACAACATCTTGGCTTGACATTAATTAAGTAACTAATTTAAGGCTGGTCAAATTATCTTTTCATAGATCTTATTTCATATGGCTTTCTCACACACCCGTAAGAGAGCTATCATGGAAAAGATGTGGTTTGTTCATTGCATGTAAAGACATGTAAAGGTAGAACCAACACAGAAGCATCTTATAAAGTGATGCTGTCTGAAGAAAAACTACCCAGAATATTCTCAATTGACTCTAAATACTTAACAAAGAATCCTCGTAACAAATACCCCTGATATTTCTGATGAAGCTAAGCACAAGAAGCTCAGATGGGGTGTCTTTCTAAACTTTTAATGTGCTGTCTTCTCATTCCCCCTGTACATTCATTTAGTTTATAGATGTATGGAGCAGCTTTGTAATTTTTACTTACACATTTCTTTAATTAAAACAGTCAGGAGAGAGTAGTATATTTTAGACTCCATTCTAAGTGTTCAAGAATGAGGGTTATTCCCACATGCATGCTGATTATTCAGCTGTTCGGGCTGTTCCTTTGTTCAACTCCCACAACACTGTTGTTCACTATGGGATCTCTGTAGGTGCAGCCTACGGAACTGTAATTTATATAATAATATTTCTTGGAGAACCATACAGATTACAATAGAAATGCCTTTGGGTGCTGAACTAAGTGGGTGTCCCACAGATATAGTCAGGGGGCACAGGGCCATATGGAAGAAAGGTGGGAAAAAAAAGAAAACTTTCTTTCATAAAACTCCTGTCTAGGTGAAAAACAAAAAAGAACTCAAAGGATTTTATTGCTTGAGCATGCACATACACATATGTTTGAATAAGTTTAGAAGATCCTTGAGTTCCTGATAACTTTGACAGATAGGATTTTTTAAAGGATAAATTTGATAAATCATAACCCATTAGAGTCGGAAGGTAACTTAAAGGAATTCTCATGCATTTCTGTCATTTCAGAAGAGAGGGAAGCAAGGTTCGATTGGATAGAAGACAGGACCAGTTTACACAAACCATTAGCTGTAAGACCAGAATTAAAATCAGAATTAAATCAGAATTTATTGACAGCTGCCTCATGAATACAGGCCAAGAAATCTGGTCTCACATTCAGTGGCTTGGCTTGCCTTTTGGAGGTGATCCAGAGCTGCTTATATTTATATGAATTGTTCCTTAACTAGAATGTTCTCATTTAAACTTGTTATCTTAACAAAAGGCTTTTCATAGTTTCTTTGCCATTCTTGGTAATAAACACAATTCCCTTTGCATGGATATCACCACGCTGATCAAGATCACTATAATCGGTGATTACAACCCTACCTGAAAATAGGGTCTTTGAAGAAGTTATCAAAGTAGGATGAAGACAATGGGCATTAGAAAGATCATAATATCCAAATATATGGTTCCTTTCTAAACAAGGAGGAAATTCAGATAAAGATATGGACACAGAAAAAAATAGTACCTGACTGTAGAGATGAAGAATTAGTGAGTCTGTAAGCCAGGGTACAGGTGTCAAACACTGAGTGCAATCATTCAGAGTTCAGAAGAAGTAGGCTTCAGATCATCTCACAGATACACTGTACAAAAACCAGTCCTGATCTCCCTCTACTTTACGCTGGTGTCTATTCCCCAGGACTCTGAATAACTAAAACAGATTGTTTTAGTGGTGATTCATTTTAGCCACTCGTGGAACTGAGAAATCAGTAATGTGCAGATCTTTCTTATTTCTGTTTTTTTTTGTTTTTTTGGTTTTTTTTTTTGGCATCTGTGAGATTATTTGACAATGCCTGCTATGTGTACAAGGTAGTTTTCTGAGATTTCATAATTATGATCCTAAAGAAGACCTAGTAAATATACAATTAATACATTAATTAATTGGAAACTTTGTTTATGACAGAAATCAGGAAACACTTTGAAGAAGATGAGAGAGACAGAGAGACAGAGAGACAGAGAGAGACGCAGAGAGAGAAAGCTAGAGAGAGAGAGAGAGAGAGAGAGAGAGAGAGAGAGAGAGAGAGAGAGAGAGAGAGATTGCATCTCCAGGAGATTACAATCTCCAGGAAAATGTTTANATGTGTACAAGGTAGTTTTCTGAGATTTCATAATTATGATCCTAAAGAAGACCTAGTAAATATACAATTAATACATTAATTAATTGGAAACTTTGGTTATGACAGTAATCAGGAATTACTTTGAAGAAAATGAGAGACACAGAGAGAGATAGAGACAGAGACAGACGCAGAGAGAGAGAAAGCTAGAGAGAGAGAGAGAGAGAGAGAGAGAGAGAGAGAGAGAGAGAGAGAGAGAGAGATTGCATCTCCAGGAGATTACAATCTCCAGGAAAATGTTTAGTACTTCCCAAGGCTTTCTAAGCTATCTAGAATATAGGGGGCGTAAGTTACCCATTTGTCATCATGCTTTAATTCCCTTCAACTTTTCTTCATATGGCTATTCAATCTTCTTTTATGATAGCTGCAGCATCTTACTTATGTCCTCATTTACTAATGAGTTAAATGAGAGGTGCAATGCTGGAGCACTTGTCTAGGCACCATAAGACCTTGGGTTCAGTCCCCAGTACCAAAATGAACTATATAAATCCTTTGATTTGCACTTGATTTAAGTTAAGACATGTCTTTACTATTACAAATTGTAAAATTTCATCTTTTTAATGAAGAGTTGTTCTAAATGCATTGTGTGATTCTTAATTTTAATAATCTCCCTTCCATGTTTGTGTGTATGTGATAGAAGTATATGTACTTATACATGAACACACACACAAACACATACACACATATAAATATATACATGAGAGAGATAGAGGCAGATATGTATATATATATATATATATATATATATATATATATATATATATATATCCATCCATGCATGTGTATGTTGGTATATGCTTGTCCTTGCATGTATGTGTGAAGGTCAAAGTTCAAAGTTGTACCTCTAATGTCCTCCTCTGTCAGTGACCACTTGATTTTTCAAGACAAACTCTTTGACTGCTCTTTGATTTTTCCATTTCGTGTAGGCTATCTGGTCAGCTGGACCTGGTGACTGGCCTGCCTCCACACACTGCTCCATCAGTGCTGGAGCTTTATAGAAAGGAAGCATACGTGACTTTCATGTGTGTTATAGGATCGAAATTTGAGTTCTCATGCTTGCACTTTACTAAGTCATCTCCCCAACCTCCTCCTTTACAATCTAAGAGAAAGAATCATAGGACAAAATTCCCATTTCTTCCTTCTCTACATTGACAGCCTTCCTAAGTGTCTGATAGGATCTTTACAAGAGGTCTCTTTCTAGGCCCCTTTTATAATTAGTTTCCAATATAGACAGATCACTAAAATGTCAGAAGAACAAGTCTTCAGAGAGAGTCTTTGTAACAGTCCCAACAGTGTCCTGGTTCCTTGAGTAGGGCAAATCCACAGAAGCAAGTTCAAAGTTGTCCTTTACTTCCCATCAATACCTTGGCTAAAAGCCAGATTACAGATGTACCATAACCCCAAGATAGATTGACAACAGGGACTAAAATCTAATTTTCAAAGCTTCTCCAGTGATGTGAAACAGCTTTGAAAGGATAATTGATATTGGCCTTTAGATTCTCCAAAGCTGGGGATGAGGCGCACACTAGCATGAAAGGCAATGCTGCGATGAAGCTGTTTCTGTGTGACAGTCTCGTGTCCAACTGGGACAAGAGAACAGGGGTATTCAGAGGGCTGATGGGGAAGGCAGTGCACCAGATGTGTCCTGTGCAGACGGGCTCTATTTTGCAGAACATAAGGGGAGGTAATGACCCATTAAAACTCCTGGTTACTGTTCCAACACAAGAGGGGACTGGGAAAGAAGTAGCACATTTTCATGCATCCTGGACTACCCCAGAGTTTTGCATTTTTTTAATAGTCTCTTCTCATGCTGAGCCACAGTATCTAGAGTCTGGCTTGATAACTGACTCAATTATTAGGCTCTGTTTATGTTTGGTGTTTAGGTTTCTTCTTATTCTCATTATACAATTTGTCTGCCTTCCATACAGCAGGCACAGCGTAATGACTAGGCATGGCTGATATCCCACCCTTATACAGTCATTTCAGTCATTTCTCTGACAGGATTGAATTTATTTTCACTTCTTGTGTCTTTCATTCCCTGCTGACATCGTTACTCAGTTCAAAGCATACTGCTTCTTCTCTGACATGAGGGCCTAAGATATTTGCAGCGCCTCTGGAGATGCCTGCTGGTTCTCAGATCCTCAGCTAGCACCATCTTTGTCTTTCACAGCTCCTCAGGTGGCTGAAATCTTCACAGCTTGTTAGGTGGCTCTGGCTGTCACAGTCTGTGGCCCTGAATGACTGCTAGGGGAACAACATTCTCACTCCCTTCCCAAGCCAAGCTTTCACAGTGGAAATGTGTGACTTGTGCCAATAGCCTCATAGAAATCCCGTGGTTGTGGCAGATGCAAGCTAACTCAGCATGGTGATGAGAATTCTTCCAGATTGGGAATTGATGTCACAAAAAGAGAGGGAATTGTATTGACTTCTTTCTTGAGTTAGTTGTTGTGACAAGTGGAAATCGGAACAATACCACAGAAATGGTTGGCAAGACAAACAGTAAACAGGTGTCTGTGGAATACTGGTCCTGGTCTATCTCTCTGCTTTTTAATAGCTGCTAATATGAACAGGAGGGTAAGATGTATTTAATAGAGTTTTCCCTTGATAAAGTACTATTTTCAGGAGCCAAGGAAAAGAAGTGTTTTATCAGGAAGAAAGTAATAACCAGGAATTGAAATGTTTTCATTTGGATCCTAAGTGGTGCCTGAGGTAAAATTGCACAATGTTAAAGCAACAATAATTGGTTCCTCCTGGCTTTCCCCATTGAAGGAAATTGAAATTCAATTGACTTTCAATGGAATAGTCACCCAGTTCCAACTGTCATAGTATTGACTTTGTAAGTATCTGTCCCAAGAACCATATGGTAGCCAAAAAGAAAAAGGTCCTAGAACAACTGGGAAGATGGTACCATCATTTTAGGCCTGATTAGAGGGCAATACAGTAGTTCAAATATATAAACAACTTCTATTACTTCAGGGCTTGTATTGTATTTCCAATGGCAATCTAAGTTTGAATTGATTGGAAATGATCTACAATTCTTATCAGGAAACTATTATTGAGGGGAAAACTAAGTTTGATTTCAAAACTTAAGGCAACAATCTAGGTAAGAGAATTGAAAGGGAGAATTGTGTATACAGATTTAGATGGTTTTAATCTGTGCTTCTGCAATGCACAGAATCAGCATATTTGCAATAACTAACACATTTTCAGGTACATGCTGGGTGTTTTGCATGTAAATATCCATATTCTTTCTAATAACTGTGAGACTATAACTGGCCCATTCTCTATTGGCGAGGGATTCCAGACTTAAGAAAATCAAGTACTTTTTAATCAAGATTTCGTCGTTAAAAAATGATTAAACCAAAATACATCCAAGTTGTGATTGAACTTCTATAAGATATTGACATAAGAAAGGCTATTCATTTGAAGAACCCAAAAACTACAATATCCAATTACTGGGATAGAGGTTATCCTATAAGCAGGAAATGAAAACCATTGTTAAAGTACAGCTGATGAGCTACTTGGAAAAATGCAATGAAGAGCTAGCTGTTGAATGATAAGAACATATGCTAAATGCTGCTGTTTTATTAAATGTACTAACTTAACTATGATTTAAAGAGCCATTTAAACCATTTTATTATGAGACATTTCAAACCATGAAAATAAACAGGACCATGTATAGACCCATCATGGACATACACAACTATCAATTCATGCACAATCTTGTATCATGCTAACTAACTGCTCTCATCATTATTGTAAAGCAAATTTAACAGTCACAGTAAGTCATCCAGAGACAGATCAAATTATCTTCTAATACATAAATATTCTTTTTAAAATGAATAAATGAAGGGAAAAACCTTCACACGGAGGCTTGAGGAGGCAATCCAATAGGAGGAAAAGAGTCCGAAGAACAAGCAAAAGAGTCAAAGATACACCCAATCCTACAGATAACATTCCCAGAAACACACCAAGCTAGCTGCCATGCAGAGAATCTGTTAAAGACCCAACGGAGGCCCTGCGCTTCCCACTTCAGTCTCTATGAGCCCAAATGTTCCTTACTTAGTTGATTCAGTGGGCTGTGCTCTCCTGGTGTCCACCATCCTTGCAGACTCCTACAATCTTTCTGCCCTTCTTCTACAGAATTCCTTGAGCTCCAAGGGCCTGGACTTTACAGAGGTCTCCAAGGTAGACTTTCTTCTTGCATAATGTCTGGCTGTGATTCTCCACATATGCTCCCATCTAATTTCAGCTTTTCTGATGATAGCTGGTACCAGCTCAGACTCTTTATGTTCAATGAGCTGTAAGGGTATTGTCGTCGGCAATGGGGCTCAGCTGTCAATATGTGTTGGAATTTTGATGGGGATTTTTGTTGAATCTGGAGATTTCTTTTGGTAGGATGTTAACTTTTACTATGTTAATCCTACTGATTCACAAGCATTGGAGATTTTTCCATGTTCCAATACGTTTTCCAATTTCTTCAAGACTAGGATATTGTATGATAATTAGTCTGTTTTTTTTTTTTTTATAAATCTGCAGTTGTCATATCTGCATTCTATTTCTCCCGTATTTTCTGTTTTTAAATTTTGTCATATAAAAGATTTTTTAAAAATCCAACTGTTTATATTTTAATTGTTGCTCTACTATTCAAATATGGATCTTTAATTTATTGTAGACTAACTTCAAATAGTATCAATACCTCCCCAAAAAGTATCATAACACAGACACTTAGCCTTGTGAACTTCAATTCCCTCTTTTTAACTTTCGTTGTGATACATTGTACTCATGTGAAACCCACACACAACATGCTAATATTTTTAATTTAAATTATTATCTTTAAATATTTTTAAAAGGTAGTTGAGGTGTGTATTTATGTGTGTTTGTACTTAGGTGTGTGCACACATATGTGTATACCTGTGATTGGTTATGACAAACTTATGACATCATTATTCTGAGAAACAGTTATTGTTTTAAATGAGAGTGTGCCATTTGAAGTCAGTGCTCTTTGTTACTGAATTTGCCATTGTTTGTAAATATTTTAAAGTTAATATATTAGTTCTCTACTATTTCATAATAAATTATCATAAACAGCACTTTAAACAACTTATTCCTGAATCTCATTTTGTTACTTTCAGTTTCTTTATGCATACACAATTATCTATCGTTGTCTTCTTTTCTGTTAGAGAGCTATATTATAATACATTTCAATGTAGGGTTTCTGGTAATGGACTCTAAGATTTTCTGTGTCCTTAAACATTCCCATTGCCTTCCATTTTGAAAGATATATACATTGGATATAGGTCCTGTGATATATATTTTTCCTTTTAGCATGTAAAATACTGCTTTCTGTTGTTTGTTATCTTTAAGAATTTCAGAAAAGTAAATTTGCATTATACCTTTGCATCTGTGTGCAATGAGTTCACTTTCTTTGTTTCTACATTGATAGCTTTTGTTTTAAATGAATTTGCAAAGGAGACTTGGCCATCACTTCTTAAAAAATTACTTCTGCCGCTGTTATGTCTCTCTTGTGTAGCCATTTCTTCTGATGTTAAAGCATTCTACTTTTGGAGGCAACTTCTCTAAGCCATCAAATGGTAAACAAGATAGTATTTTTAGAGAGTATGTTTGCAGTGAGGTAAAACAACACAATGTTCTACTACATGAAATACACCATTCTACTGTGGAGCTTCTTCAGACCAGAAGTGAACAACACAAGATAGCTTTAGGAAGTCCCTGCAATGATCCAGAGTCACTAGACTTCTCTCTCCTTAAGAATATGGAAACTGTAAAGACTACAAACCGTTAGGAGTGACCATGGGGAGTCACTCTCTGACAAGCCCGACTCCTTGAAGGATCAGGGATCAGTCTAGCAGCACAAAAGGAACAGACTATCCAAGCTGCCTAGAAAATTCTTCTGCAAGCTGAATTTCAAAGAAGTGGCTCAGACTAAATGAGACACCAGAAAAGGATACTGCCCAGTCTAACGTACTGCCTGCGGGGTATACAGTATGCTGCATATTGCAGCCTTTGTGGGCTGTCATCTATGCTTGGGTGAATATTGGAGATGCAGCTGTCTTTGAGGCATTGCTGCTCTTGTAAGTAACCCCTGACCTATAGTCCAAAGCTTATTTCACGTTGCTTCATGTGCTGTCTTCTAGTATGTCTTAAAAATGCTATCCTTTCTTTGTAATATAGTATCTGCTCTTAGTCCTACATGTGTTTCTCTTCACACGTATTTTATAATTTCTTAAATCTTGTTATTTAATCTTCCATTTCTCTTCTTATCATTCAATATGTTTTAATATATACTTGAGGCCCAGTGGTGGGTTTTCTAAGTATTCTATTTACTGTTTTCATCTATTGCTTGTGACAAACATGAAATCAGCAAATTCTTTAAAAAAAAGAAAGAAAGAAAGAAAGAAAGAAAGGAAAGAAAGAAAGAAAGAAAGAAAGAAAGAAAGAAAGAAAGAAAGAAAGAAAGAAAGAAAGAAAGAAAAAAGAAAAACCCAGTAGTTTGCTGTGAGAAAAACTGAAGTATAAAATCAGAATGTTAGTTTTCTTGGTGAGATGACCTTTGCAAACTTGAAATTCTAACTCTTCTTTATATAATGGAAATTTTGGCATGCATTTATTTTCTATTCCTAGATAACTATGCCAAAGTGTTGATGGTTTTAATGAATAAGTCTTTCTGATAGTTTCTGTATGTCCTGATACGGCTGTGTTGAACTCTCTGCTTAATGTCATAAAATTTCAATGAAGACGTCAGGCTATTAGCACTGTGCAGGCTTCAGCATAGAAGATATGTGTAAGCTTGAGCACCTCATTGATAGAATTACTATGCTGTTAGTTACATGGTTGAAGTTTTCAGGTTATTTTTGATATTTTAATGATTTTTTATTCCATGAAGTGCCATGATTCCTTGCTATCTAAAGTTCTTTATATGGCTTATCACTTAATCAACTCAGCAAAAAATTAATTTTTTAATATGGGGCCTAATATAACAGAAGATAATAATTTGAGTGGCAACATCTTTTCCATGTAACATAATATAGTAAAGAACTCTTGTCAAATTCAGTTAGTAAGAAATGTCACAAATCTTGTTTACCCTAAAAGAAAAGGTATTAGACAAGGTGTGTGCATGAGAATTGGTATTTGTTGGTAAGTTTATCATTAAATGATATACATATGAAAGCAAAATGGATCATGATAAGTTTAGAGTAATACTTCTTAATGAAATTCAGGCATATAATCTTTTATTTCACCTCACAGGTCATATACTTTAAATTTATTTTTCTCATATCATGTTAGTTAGACATGACAGGGCAAATGCATGAATGAACTTTGACCATTATTACTGCCTGAACAAGTGCAACAATGATGATAGCATTAGACATGAGAATGTGGACAGGGGATGTGGTCTTATCCCTATATTAAGAGATACAGGCAATTAGTAGCTGATAAAAGAGAGAGAACAAGTCTGCTCTGGTGTGTGTGTGTGTGTGTGTGTGTGTGTGTGTTGTGTGTGTGTTTGTGCACATAAAACAATATTAATTAAATAGGAAGATGCCATATATTTGAGAGGTAACAATGGGTATTAGAGGAGTTGGAACAGGTAGAGGGAAGGGTATAAATAATGTAGGTAGAGTATTCATATGTGATATTCTAAAATATGTACAAAATAATCTAAAACAAATTATTATCCACTAAGTCATAGCTAACTGAAGCCACAGGAAGCTCCACTCTGACTTACAGCTTATTACACAATGCTTACTAAGACTTTCACTTCAAAAACACTATAGTTTTCAGTGCCTGTATATTCATTTTAAAAGTGTTCTGCAATAATTCAGTTCCAATTACATATACTATTCCTTTATAATGACAGCTATGCACACTGTCTTACACATTAAAAGAGGAAACTGCTGTGATTACAAAACAATGATTACAAAATAATATGTTATGTGATCTTGTGGTTTAATGTCCCCTTTTCTTTCCCTGAGCAGAAATAAAAGTTATGTATAAGCAATAGTAAATGTGTTGTTAAATATTAGTAAAATGAAAGTTAACTTTAAAAAAAGAGAGAGAACTGGAGCTGAGCAATCAATGTGCATCTGCTTCTGAGTATGCTACAAATACCAAGAGATCTGGAAGTGCTGGAAATGAATCACAGCAGCATTCATGACTGAGTAGCAACGGGAATGTTATAAAGCAAGTTCCCAGCTTGGGGTTTTTTGTAGGTTTCTCCTTTTGCTGTGCAATCAATCCTGTGCAGTATTGCATCTTTCCCGTTTCTGCATTCATCACTGCACTGGCAGGTGCATTGGGAACTTTAAGAAAGTGCAGGAGGAAAGCACTCTGGTTGGACTGTTTGGTGGCATCCAAGTTGGGTCTTCACCTTTCAACTTGAGGCTGGGCCACCATTTAATATAGGGGTGCATTTATCATGAAACATTTATCATGGTGTATTTATATTGTTACTGAAATTCAGCATAAAAGTATTACTTTGTGAAATCTGGTAAAACAAGGAAAATTTTGCTAAAAAACACCATATAACTAGGATTTATATTGTAGAATAACCAATTTAAAATTGAAATTGAGGATTTAATTTCTTTAGAATTTAACATGAACAAAGTTCTACTTTGCATATTGTTAAAGATAAAAAAATCTTGTCTTATTCATTATTGTAAAATACTCCATCCCTCCCTCCCCCGGACAGTATGATTTGTGTATATAAAAAAAGGTTTAACAAACAAACAAAAAAGGAAGGACCCAGGAGTAAAGAGAAAGCATTGGCGAGTCTGGGAAGAATCTGAAATGGGGACTGTTTCCTGGAAAGTCTTAAGTCTGGAAGTCGGAAGAGAAGCTGAGTAAACTCACAGAAGCTCTGAAGAGGACGTTCTGACACAAAAGCAGAGGAAACCAAAGGCCTATCTGGATGTGTTTCTTATAAACATGCTTAGTGAACACCTCATAGAGCCCAGGAAACCAAGCAAAAACAACTTTGCATAACATAAAGGAGGCATTTTCACGTTTTGAAAATGTACCATGAATAAATATGGTAGAACTGTCTTTCCAAAAAATCATTTTGGAGACCATGGTTTTCATTTCAGAGACAGTTTGTAGTCCCTGTGTATCAAGACTTGTTCTGCAGAGAGCAGGCTGCCGGCCAAAGAACTGGACTCAGGTTATGATAAGCTATAGGTGGAGTGATTTTTTAAATAGGTTATAATCAAATAACAGTTCAATTTGAAATGGCATGTTGTAGACTCAATATCTGGGCCCCCTTCATTCAGTGCCCAGGTTCTAGTCCCAACCATGGTGGTTATCAGAAATGAGGCTTTGGGGAGGGATGGGGAGGGCCTTCATGGTGCGATTACTGGTTTCATTGGAAGAGAAAGAAAGAGGTTGTCTTTTCTTTGGGGTACATATACCTTGGGAAAAGTCAGTGAGGTCTCAGACATCTGACACCAAGGAAAGACTGTTTGCACATCGTTGAATGGAACTAAACCAGCAGGCATCTCCTCTGAGAATCTAGAGCTGTAAGGAAGTGAACTTCTGTTCTTTGAACCAGAAATTTCTATCTTTTGTTGTGGAGATCAAAAATAAATAAATAAATAAATAAATAAATAAATAAATAAATAAATAAATAAATCCACAGAGTTGTGGTTGAATTGCAAGACTCTACTCTGAGGTCAATAGGCTCTAAATTTAATGACAGATTATGGTAAGATCTGTCTATGTAAGAAGTATTGGGATATGGGATTTTCTGTTGTAAATAAAAAAAAGCAAGCAACAACAAAAAACTGGTGAACATAACATTCTGGTAAAGTTTCAGTCCCTTAAACAACTCATAGACATGGAGTTCTTGAAAAACTTCCTGTCATTTTCCTAGCTTAGGTACTGAACACCTTGGACAGAATCTGGAGTTTCCTTAAGGGTAGTGCAAACATGCCACACTTAGACTTCAAGTTTCTAAGTTTCTCATATTAATTTAGGACAATTAATTTAGGACAGGTCTCCTTAATAAGCTTGGTGTGAGGTTTTGCTCATTCTTCCAGAAAAGAATGTAAGATATTGTCTAGATAAAAAAAGTCACTTTGGCTTTACATAGCTGTTTTCGGATAGAGGTAATATTATAACTTAATTTGTTAGTGAATGTTACAATATCAAAATTTCCTTTACATTTAAAGCTATATAATTAATCTTTGTGCTATGAAAAGACCTGCTATACATTTTTAAATAAACCAACAAACTTATTAGAAACATTGCATTTATTTTTTGTTTCTGTTTTTGTTTTTTGGCAGGATTTTTATCTTTTTTTATTAGATATTTTCTTTATTTACATTTCAAATGCTATCCCAAAAGTTCCCTATACCCTCCCTCTGCCCCTGCTCCCCTACCCACCCACTCCCAATTCTTGGCCCTGGCATTCTCCTGTGCTGGGTCATATAAAGTTTGCAAGACCAAGGGGCCTCTCTTCCCAATGATGGCCGATTAGGCAATCTTCTACTACATATGCAGCTAGAGACTCGAGCTCAGGGAGTACTGCTTAGTTCATATTGTTGTTCCACCTACAGGGTTGCAGCCATCTTCAGCTCCTGGGGTACTTTCTCTAGCTCCTCCATTGGGGGCCCTGTGTTCCATCCAATAGCTGACTGTGAGCATCCACTTCNGTGTTTGCCAGGNACTGGCANAGCCTNACAAGAGGCNNCNNTATNAGGGTCCCTTCAGCAGAATCTTGCTGGCATGTGCANTNNTNTNTGGGTTTGGTGGCTGATGATGGGATGGATCCCTGGATGGGGTAGTCTCTGGATAGTCCATCCTTTCATCTTAGCTCTAAATTTTGTCTCTGTATCTATATCCTTTCATGGGTATAATGCCTAATCTTGTAGAGAATTGATGTCTAAGGGAAGGGGTCTGATGCAGGATTGAGATGGGGGTGAAGAATAGCACCCTCTCAGAGGTAAAAGGGAAAACAAATGGAGTGAAGAATTCTGTTAGGAGGAACCAGGAAGTGGGACAACATTTGGAATAATAATAAATAAAATAATTTAATTTTTTGTAATAAAAGGGAAAATTCACTTTTGAATTTTTCAGAATAAAAGGTTGCATGGCTGAAGATCTTTTCATTGTTCCATAAACTTTTGAGATAGTTTAAGATATGCAAGTACTTTGAGACTCTGTACAGGATCCAGTGTATATTAGGAATAATAGTGGGTTTTGACAGCACTAGGGAAGTATAGTTGCCAAGAGGCTCACCAATGTCAAACTCACTTTGTTATATTCATAACTTTATCCATAAAGTCCTCAGATGAAGATGCGCAGAGAAGAAGAAATAACAGTCATAGGAGCTCAAGGTACCACTTTAATATGAGTACTGCAATTGCCACATGTCCATGTCCCATGGTTATGTGGAGTGTGCAGGTATGATTTTCAGTGTTAAATATTCCATGTTAATTTATTCAAACTCACCAGTGTCAGCCATTTTATTTGGAGAGTAATATAGCCAGCTACTCCAAGCTGGAAGTCAGTTACCATATATTTAAATTATAACAGCAAGCTGAAGATAGAATACATTAGATCACTGTGAATGAATACCAATATAGTTCTTAAGTCATTCTATGAAGCAAGTCAAGGAATGAAAGAGGTTAAACAGGACAGCTCAATTACAGATCTCACCAAAGTATATGGTAGGAAGCACCAGAAAATAAAAGACACAGAAAAAGAAGCAAAACGGAAAGAGTTATGCTCCAAGAAGGCACTTAGACAAGTGGACCTGTTCAGCTGTACACATCCAAGTGAAGGAGTGAATGATTTCATAGGCTGCCAGAATCATGTATCAAACAATTATACAATTGATCAAAAGAAGTGTCATTAAAACTGACTAATAAAAATAAGCTATCCCCAGCACTTGGGAGGCAGAGGCAGGCAGATTTCTGAGTTCAAAGCCAACCTGGTCTACAAAGTGAGTTTCAGGACAGCCAGGGCTATACAGAGAAACCCTGTCTCAAAAAACCAGAAACCAAACCAAAACAAAACAAAAAGCATACAAACAACTATCATGTCTAAGGGAAAAAGAAGAGAGATTAATAAAAAGAAATATTCTTCAACCCAGCAGTTGTGTAGTCCGTAGAATAACAGAACACAGAGTGAAGTTTATTTTACTTTATTTCTAAGCAAAATCTTATGAGGTTTGAATCCATAAAAATTCTTTAAAATTTTTTTAGAGTCATTGCACAGGATAAGTATCTGTTCTATGTGGTAGAATACAGTGAAAATTGTTCTTCTTAAAAGGTGTTTTGAACAATAATATATTTAATCACAGATTTTAGGAGATCTGAAATTTGGAGGGAATTCCACATCTGTAGAAATGATGTAGGTTTTCTGGAGTCCATCTTCTTGAGTTCTTTATATATATTGGATATCAGTCCTCTATCAGATTTAGGATTGGTAAAAATCCTTTCTCAATCTGTTGGGCCCTTTTGTCTTGTTAACAGAGTCTTTTGCCTTACAGAAGCTTTGCAATTTTATGAG
>NC_034595.1:45146256-45153466 GCF_900095145.1 Mus pahari | reverse complement strand
AAAAATTCAGGTGACAGCAGATGCTGGTGAGGATGTGGAGAAAGAGGAACACTCCTCCACTGTTGGTGGGACTGCAAGCTTGTAAAACCACTCTGGAAATCAGTCTAGCGGTTGCTCAGAAAATTGGACATAGTACTACCAGAGGATCCAGCAATACCTCTCCTGGGCATATATCCAGAAGATGTTCCAACTGGTAATAAGGACACATGCTCCACTATTTTCATACCAGCCTTATTTATAATAGCCAGGAGGTGGAAAGAACCCAGATGTCCCTCAACAGAGGAATGGATACGGAAAATGTGGTTCATTTACACAATGGAATACTACTCAGCTATTAAAAACAATGAATTTATGAAATTCTTCAGCAAATGGATGNATCTGGAGGGTATCATCCTGAATGAGGTAACCCAATCACGAAAGAACTCACATACTATGCACTCACTCATAAGTGGATATTAGCCCTGAAACCTAGAATACCTAAGATACAATTTGAAAAACACATGAAACTCAAGAAGAAGGAAGACCAAAATGTGGACACTTCGCCCCTTCTTAGAATTGGGAACAAAACTCCCATGGAAGGGGTTGCAGAGACAAAGTTTGGAGATGAGACGAAAGGATGGACCATCCAAAAACTGCCCCACCCAGGGGTCCATCCCATAATCAGTCATCAAACGCAGACACTATTGCAATATACCAACAAGATTTTGCTGAAAGGACCCTGATATAGCTGTCTCTTGTGAGGTTATGCCATGCCTGGCAAACACAGAAGTGGATGTTCACAGTCAGCTATTGGATGGAACACAGGGCCTCCAATAGAGAAGGTAGAGAAAGTACCCAAGGAGCTGAAGGGGTCTGCAACCCTATAGGTGGAACAACAATATGAACTAACCAGCACCCCTAGAGCTCATGTCTCTAGCTGCTTATGTAGCAGAAGATGGTCTAGTCAGCCATCATTGGGAAGAGAGGCCCCTTGGTCTTGCAAACTTTATATTTCCCAGTATAGGGGAACACCAGGGTCAAGAAGGGGAAGTGGGAGGAGGAGGGGAGCGGGGAGGGTATAGGGGACTTTGGGGATAACATTCAAAATGTAAATGAAGTAAATACCTAATAAAAATTGGAAAAAAAAAAGAAATGATTTAGGTCAGAAAAATCCTCACACTTTCAGAAATGAGAAATGATGTTATATTCCTCCATTATGAATGAGTCCTTTATTAATTGTGACACGATATGTATAACATATGTGGCCTTGGACCAGTAGAGGGATAGTTAAGTCAAACGAAGCCTCATATGACAATGGCAGTCATTAGATCCATGGAATCAATGGAGGTGGTAGATGATACATTTTATGTGATTGGGCCTGAGGACCTCACATGATCCCTAGGGTGTGAGTCTTCTATTATATGACGGCTACTTATAATAGTCACTATACTTTTTCTATTTTTTGTGATAGTTTTGATCCTATTAAAGTGAGGAAAATCTAACTTTATTATCAATCTCCTCTTAAGTATTCACCATTTAAGTTTTCATAGTAAAAGAAATAATTAGTATAATTTTCAAACTAATACATTTCTTGGCAAATTGGAAAACACTCAGAATGGATAGACTAGTTTTTTTTTTTTTTCGTTTGTTTATTTGCTTTTGTCTTAGCTGAAGGCAAGTATCCTGTGTGGGCATTTTGCTTCTACTGCTTTGGCTCCCTGGATAAACCTACTATAAACCGTGTTCCTTCACCATGGGCTTGGCATATTTGCTCTATTTTACATTGAACTTGGGCTCCTGTCCTTTTAAGGAAAATGACTTGTTAACATATTATTTTTGAAGCACAATTTGCATTCCTCTGAACCAGGGATTAGGCATTGTGTGTAGATTAGGAATAATTTATGTCTAATTAATAATTCATGCTTTCCTCTATTTCCAACTGAGATTTTGTCCTGCATAATATGAGAAGAGCAGAGCCCTCTCCTGTGGTGACAAGAGAGAGCAGTTTTCAAGAACAAATAACACTGACATATTGAGATACAGCACTGTCTTTAACTAGTTCACCACTAAATAATAGAAGCAGAATATGTTTTCAATCATATGTGCATGCAATAATGCCCTACGGGTTTCAAATTCAAAAACTAAGTAACCTAAGATGCTTAGAGGGCACCAAAAATCTGCAAAGAGAGAGATACTCCAGGTAATTTGAATAGAAGCCAAATACCTCAGACACTAATACTAACTATTTCAGGAGCAGTCCCTCAAGTACTGATTTAAAGCCAAATTAATCTGCATACAGCTTTTAAAATAGCATTTTCAATTTTAAAGGAATTATAGATTTATCAAAATAAAAAAGTATAAAATACTTTCAGTAAAAAGTAACTCTGGAGTCTCCCTACTCACACCTAACTTCCCAGAAGTAATATGCATTATGTCCAGTTTTCTCAAACTACTGCTAGCCTGCCTACTTATTTTCACAGAAAAGTAACCATTTTGAAGAGCTGAGAAAAGCAAGCAGGAAAATCTTGAAGCTTCAACAATTTATAAAGGTAAAAGCAAAACTAAAAAGCCAAAATGAGAAGCACAACAAAAAATCATGGATAATTTTACCATGGATAAATTCAATGATAAATTCCAAACCATGACCATCTCATACATAATGTTGGAATTGTGCCTGAGGTCTCCCTTCATATCTTGGATCTTATGACTTCTGCTGAAAAACATAGAGTATAGTTTAGAAAGTAGAGAATTTAATGTGAATTACATTCTCAAGGTATAAGAGCAAATAGTGGCTAAAATACCGCTGTTCATTTGCATCCAATATAGGTTTTATAGTAGTTTCCAAATTTTCTAACATAATAAAGTTTCACTGAGTATATTTGTCCTATCCCAGTGATCAACAGAGCTGTTCAGACCAAAGCTTGTAGGTAGAGCTTATTTACATGTAACATGGAATGGCATGGCTTTGTTATCAATCAGCAAGCCTTCTTCTAGATCATAATATGAGAGTTTTTATATGCCTGGGGCCAGTTATTTATTAATGGCCTTCCAGGGGGCACTTCTTGGGAGGTTAGAAGTACAACTCAGGTCCTCTGTTCTGACCAGTGATTAACTCCTGCAGTCTTCTGTTTTTGGTTGCTTATTCTAAGTGAAGGAGTACTGCGCTAATGTCCTCAAAAACTTCTAATTAGTTAACTAGTTACTTTACAATCCAAATTTCAAGGGGATTGGGTTCCTTTGTGGATACTACGAATAATTTTAAAACAGACCCAGAAGGAAGGTCAGTGACCAATTCATTGGCATTTCAGAAGCAAACAAGAAACAAAAACAAAAGAATAGACAAGCTGGAAATCTTGGCATCTAATGGGAGGAGGGGGGCTCCTTAAGAAGAGAGATAGCCACCACCAACCAAAGAGTACACATGGAGGGACCCATGACTACAGCTTCATAAGTAGCAGAGGATTGCTGGTTCTGGCACCAGTGGGAGGGGAGGCCCTTAGTCCTAGGGAAGCTTGATGCCCCAGCCTAATGCTAGGGTAGTGAGGCAGGAGTGGATGGGTGGATGGGTTGGAGAGCACCCTCATAGAAGCAGGTGGGCAGGGGGGCAGGACAGGGGGTTTGCAGAGGAGAAACCAGGAAGGGGGATAGATAATATTTGAAATGTAAATAAATAAAATAACCAACAAAAAGAAAATAAGAAGAAAATAGGATTTTGTACTAGGGTCCAATATAACTTATCCATGAATTAATAATGTTTTGGGTATGATGGGGAAAAGGGTGAGGTGTGGAAAATGCACTGACTAGTTAAATTGGTTCACCTATTCCTTTCTAGGCATAAGCATGGGTTTGGTGTCATGTTCTCATACATAACTTGCAGGAAGCTCTATAAAATGAAATGAAAGCTAACTAAAAACCAGATCAGGAACTAGAGACTGAAACATATCTGGCATTTCAGATTCCACCATTACATTTCTGTCTGACATTAAATACCTTAAGAATTTGGTTGCATGTTCCATGGCCAAAGAACCAAAGCCACATGACTTTACAAGAACTATTTTTGAAGGCAGAGAAGTAAAGTTCGTTCATTTCAGCTGAATTTAAGTGACTCCCCCTACCTTTAATTTAAGTGCATTAATTTGTGTGTCTCTGCTTATTGGCTATGTACACAACATGTCTGACTTGTCATGCTCTTCTAGGCTTGATCTGAACCCATAGTTAGTGACCTTATCGAAGGTCCTTTCTACAAGGACATTCTGCCTGCATAATGAATTATACGATCCTGTTGAGAAACATGCCCTTAAGCCTCTTTAATCTTTGAAATGATGATACTGAACAGAAGCAAACACAAAAAAAAAGAAAAGAAAAAAGAAAAGAAAAGAAAGAAAGAAAGAAAGAAAACAAAACAAAAAAACTTTCATACAAGAATTCTCAGTGCATGAACCCCTATGAATAAGTGTTCCTAATACACTAAAACACAAAATGTTCCATCCTAGAAATATAGAAATTACAGAATAAGTCAATAAATTTTCACTGGGATGTATAGAAAAGCATTTGACATATGTTAATTTTTTTTTATTAAATGAGTTCATCCCTGCCCAGGCGTGGTGGCACACGCCTTTAATTCCAGCACTCGGGAGGCAGAGGCAGGTGGATTTCTGAGTTCGAGGCCAGCCTGATCTACAGAGTGAGTTCCAGGACAGCCAGGGGTATACAGAGAAACCCTGTCTCAAAAATAAATAAATAAATAAATAAATAAATAAATAAATAAATAAATAAATAAGTTCATCCTTCTGAACAATACACAAGAAGGAACTTAGTTGCTCTTAGGGTAGGTCTGAGTGTTTAGAATAGAGGACTTTCTGACTGTATGTTCATTTTCTAACAGACCTTTTCCACTCTGTATATTTGTATGGCTGTTTGAAAACTAAAACCAGTACACACTGGCTTAAAAGGTGTCATGTAAAATAATAAGAAAGGCAGACTGAGTCTGGGCCTGGGTGGCCTCTTTTTTGAACATACATCATATTTTATCTTTATGGATCTGTAATAGATAATATTGTTGAGTGATTAAAAGCCAAAAGAAAGGAAGGGAGGAAGGAAGGGAAGAAGGAAGGAAAGAAGGGAAGGAGGAAAAGAGGGACGGAGGGAGGGAGGGAAGGAGGAAAGAAGGAAAGAAGGAAGGGAGAGAGGGAGGAAAGGAGAAAAGGAGGGAGGAAGGGGGACTAGAGGAAGAAAGGAAACAGTGAGCTTATCTTATTGCTTAAGACAGCTTCATTTTTTTGACAGTTGAATAGTAGACAATTTTTAATGGGTTTGGATGTTGAGAGGTAAAGGCAAAAATAATTCTTTGTTGTATCAATTGGTCATAATGGCTAATTAAGATTAGGAAACTCTTTTAGGGTATTTAAAGTCAAACTAGGTAAACTTCATATTTAGATAAGGTGTTTCCTATTACGAATGTGATTAGGGTGACCAGAGGAGGTATGTAAAAGGTTTGTGCTTCACTCAAGTGAGTAGTAAGAGGAAATTGAAGACAGAACCAGTTTTCTTACTGTAGAGGAGTCCTATCAAACTCAACAGAATTCCTAGTTAGTTACATATTCTTTTAATGTTTTAAGTTTAATCTCCATAAAATAATAATTTTAATAATAATAATTTCTTACATTGGAAACTTGAACATTTTGTACAATCATAACCGCTTATGAACTGCTAAGTGTTTTATACATATGATGCAGACAAATGACATCACTGATGGTCTAGTTAATTTTATCATCTCCAAATCAAATATATATATATATATATATGAAAATAGTTTGTTCCATAGCATCCGAAAAAGATTTGTGTGAAACACACTGAAGCAACTTCAACAAAGCAGTGTTGTTTGGGCAGAGTAGCAGTTGTTTCCTGTGAAGAGGTCTAAGCAAACAACAGGGCGACACTGGAGCTAGAGGCTTCAGATAATTTCTATAAGCTCTGTAGTTACATTCTTTACCTGTTATGAACACACCGGAGATTGAAGAAGTGCATTGGAGTGGAAGTATACTCCTTTGTGAAGTATCAGACCTGACAGAGGTCCTTAGGAATGACCAATCTTTTGACTTGCTGTTGTTCAAGAAAACCAGCATGTGAATTTGAAAATCATGTGTGAATTGAAAAGAGAATTGAATCAATCTCTATTTCCCTTTCAATTCAAAGACTAGAAATAGAATATGACATTGGTGCAATTATAGTTAGAAATATTGTTCCTGCAAGCATAAAACCTTAGATACAAAGAACATCACTGAAACAGAAAAATACAACTAATATACATTCCAAAAGAAATTTAGAACTCCTTATCTATTATTCCATATTTACATCCATACATTGATCTGTGACTTAAGAATCACTAATGCAACAAGCTTCCTTCTCTTTTAAGTTTCCTAGTCTAAAAATTTCGCCAAAAAAAGTCCCCAGAGGACTCTCCCCATCGCAGGGCCCCTAGCACACCCAGAACCTCAGGATCACTGGTGACTGGAAAGCAATATCAGTTCCAAAGAATCCCGGAGGATCTTGTGCCAGCAGGGACAGGGACAAAGGAACCCTGTACAACCAGAGGCTGGGATTCCTTTCAATCGGGCCAGCTGCATGCCATCTTCCACACAAACCTGGCAGAAGGTCCAAAGGTCCCCAATGGAAACTCCACACCGCAAGGCCCCTAGCAAACCCAGGACATTGGGATCCCTTGAGAGCATGTGGGCGTCAGAAGCAACAGAGCTTCTTGGACAGGGTCCCTTTTGAACTTCATCCTCAGCCAGGAGGTGGAGATAAGACCCAGACCACAGGGCACCTTCCTGGCCAGAGGAGAGTCAGCCTCCAGGGAGGGCTCTGACCCCAGGACTTAGGAAGTGGATCAGAGCTCCAGACTTCTGGACACTTTCCCTGCAAGAGGAGAGCTTGCCTGCAGAGAGTGCTCTGACCACTGGGACTCAAGTGAGAGTTGGACTCCCAGGAGCACTGACAGAGGCTAACAGAATCACAGGAGCACCAGCCAGAACAAGCACCAGCCAGAGACAGCTAGATCATCTAGCACCAGAGATTACGAGATGGCAAAAGGGAAGCGTAAGAATCTTACTAAGAGAAACCAAGACCACTGGGCATCATCAGAACCCAGTATGCCCACCACAGCAAGTCCTGGATACCCCAATACATCTGAAAAGCAAGATATGGATTTAAAATCATATCTCATGATGGT
>NC_034595.1:45141253-45143451 GCF_900095145.1 Mus pahari | reverse complement strand
CCATCATTGGGAAGAGAGGCCCCTTGGTCTTTCAAACTTTATATGCCCCAGTACAGGGGAACACCAGGGCCAAGAAGTGGGAGTGGGTGGGTAGGGCAGGAGGGTGGCGGGAGGGTTTAGTGGACTTTCAGGATAGCACTTGAAATGTAAATGAAGAAAATATCTAATAACAATTTGGAAAGAAAATAAAAATTTCATATATCAAATCTAATTATCTCCAGACAAAAAGAAAACTATTTTGTTATATACTCTTTTATGTATTTTATGTATAATTTTTCTCTATATATGTTAGAACATTATGCATTCTATATAATTAATACAAAACATATAGAGTGATAGACTAATATCTAGTTTGTTTTCTTTTTTTTTTTCTAGTTTGCTTTCTATCCAAACTCCGTCTCAGTTTCCTGACACCAAGCTTGCTGCCTGAGCACTGTACTTCATTATCACATTATGTAGATTTCCCCCACTCAAGTTTATATGTACTTTGGTGTGTTGTAGCATTCTCAGGTATATTAAGCAATCATTAACTGCTTGTTAAGTAGACAGCTGAATACAAAGCTGTAGATGGATATAGAGATGAGTGAGTAATGAACCAATCATTTCATACTATAGAAGCATAAACTATTAGTCCAACTAAATAAATTTTCAGAGTCACTTCAGTTTATGTTTTTAAAACGTCATTTAGCATCATTTATTCTTTCTATTTTTTCTAACTAGAACATCTTAAATTTGTCATTCTGGTTCTACCCATTCTATCTTCACCAAATCACACAACTAAGCATCAGCCAGTTAACAAAAAGAAAAAAATGACTATTAAAATATATTTTCCTGCTGACTTGCATCATTTTTTGCACAGATTTTGTGTAAACATGTACTTATGAAAGGATTACTCAATGAATTAGTATAGTACAAGGAAGGTTATAAATAGGGACACATTTTTGTGTGACAGTGTAAACTATTTTCAGACATCGTCAATACAGTCTATGGGTCTCTCTCAGCATACCTAGCAGCAATAAATCACTGAATTTCCTTGAGTAATCGAAGAGTTTTTCCAGACTTATCTAACTTGTCCAGATGGGCCCTGAAGAAGATTCTTGCCAAAGTTTTCATCTGCTCATGTGAGTTCCCATTGATGTCACAGTGAACACCAAGCAACAAAAGAAGCTCTCAAATTATATAACTGCTCAGTTATCTGGTATAGGGCAACCAAGAAAGATAAAATAAAATATAAATGGACCTCACAGTATCTAAGAAACATGTGGATATAGGCAGAGCAGATATGACTTACTATGAGTCACATTTAAGTTTATATAAAAGTAAAGGATCAGCAGGAAAAGACAATTTAATACATATATACACAAGTGTACACACATAAATACACATGTGCAGCAGAAATACCATGAGCATATAATATGCAGATCCGATATAGTTTTAATAATACAACAAGGTAAATTAGGCTGTAGTACTGTTACTAAAGTTTGGCCAAATGAGGTGATGATGCTGATATCAAACAAGATGGCTTAGAAGGGCATACGGGTTATCTTAGATAAGCATAGAACTCTAGTTTTAGAGAAATGTTCTCTTAAAGGAAAAAAAATTACCTTCCAGACTTGCAAACAATAGAAAATATTCTGTCTGAATTAAAATGCTCAAGCAAGAATATTACAGGCTTCCCACCGTCTCAGCATAACATGATGGAGTTGATATAAAAAGAGGACAAAATTTAAATAAAATTATATTTTCAGTATTTTATAAAATACATATTGTGGTGAAACCATTTATTCAAACTTGACTAGTTCAAGTGGGTTATTTTTTTTCATTGAACAGGTCACTGTTAGTCCTAAATCGTGTTGGTAAAAGGTTTCGGCTAAAAAAGAGAGGGGAAATATAGGCTTTTAATTAATATACAGTGACTACTGGCCCTATAAAAAGTAAACTAGCAAGCAATCGAGCACCCAGGGATCCATCCCATCATCAGCCACCAAACCCAGACACTATTGCATATGCCAGCAATATTTTGCTAAAGGGACCCTGATATAGCTGTCTCATATGAGGCTATGCCAGTGCCTGGCAAATACAGAAGTGGATGCTCACAGTCATCTCTAGGATGGAACACAGGGCTCCCAATGGAGGAGGTAGAGAAAGAACCTAAGGAGCTGAAGGGGTCTGCAACCCTATAGGTGGAACAACAATAT
>NC_034595.1:45098127-45140663 GCF_900095145.1 Mus pahari | reverse complement strand
TGAGAGAGAGAGAGAGAGAGAGAGAGAGAGAGAGAGGAAGCTATCTGGATACTGGATACAGGGGCTATGCTTAATCAGTACATCAATTATGGCTTCCATTGAAGGTTAAATTTTAGTTGAGATGAAAGAAAAAAGTCCCTAACCTATTGAGAGAAATTGCTCCCCTTCCCTCGTGCAAATAATAGAAAATGTGCTGTCCATCCATACATGTGAATTGTAGAATGTGCTGTCCATCCATACATGTGAATTGTAGAAGCAAACCTGCATTGAGCTTGAAAGTTGCTCTACTTCTTTGCAGTGTGGCCTTCACAGAATTGTTTTGAAATATGAAACTGCAAATGTGTATTTATGCATGTTTACTGTGTGGTGAGATTCATCCATTAGATGGTTTGCATACATTGCTCTGTACATAAATAACAGATTATCTTATAGGTTTCATCTTGTCCAGTACACTGCTAGTGTTGTATTGGATCACGCTGTAAGCCATGGGCAACTTCAATTGAAGAAGCATACCTGAGTACACTAGTGATTTTTACCCCAGAAAAAGGGAGGAATGGTGGGCAATAATTCTATATATTGCCTAAGCCCATATGTACAACACTATCATTTTTAGCAGCATGTCCCTGGTAAGTTCTCTGATTGTTTTCTCTTCATATTTTCTATCTATCTATCTATCTATCTATCTATCTATCTATCTATCTATCTATCTATCTACATACATATGTATGTATGTATGTATGTATATATAATTTTTAGCAAATTCTTTACAGCAATTTTAAAGGGTACAGAATTCTATTACAGAAGCAATCTCATAAACAATATAGACATCAAAGAAAGTTCTCATATTTTCATGTAAATATCCTGAGAAATAACTGCTATTGGCTCCCATTAAAATCCTATTGCAGTGATCAAAATAAATTACTGGCTGGTAAACAATTTACCTGTGTTGATATTTGTTGTTATCTACACAAACATACAGACCTATATCAGCGCTTGTCAATTTACCATAAGTAATATCACAAAATATCACAAAATGATTTTATTTAGATGTATCAGATAGTCCATGCTTTTTCTTCACCTTGTCAGAGTTTTAAAAGTCATCAAATGTATCCATTTTTCTCCAATTCCTGAAGAAATGTTTTATTTTCGTATAGGCTAAGATGTCAGTATGAGCTGCATCTCTGGATCTCATGGTTTAATGATGCCTCTGAACAACAAACAATAGACACATTTGATATTTCTCCTTTCAGTATAATATCCATGTTTGGATATTTATACACCACAATGTCATACCTATAAAGTATTAATATTCAAATGATGCTTCAGAGATTATGGGCTGGTGCGTTTGTTATTGACATTATTCTCATTGTGGCTTTAAAATTTCATTTTGCTAGATGGATTTCTGAGCATTTTAGTAACAAAAAGCCAGTCAGTTAAAAATTTTAATGAAAACCAACATTAAAAATAAGGTCCTGCCGGGCATGGTGGCACATGCATTTAATCCCAGCCCAGGACAGCCAGAGCTATACAGAGAAATCCTATCTCGAAAAACCAAAAAAAAAAAAAGTCCCAAAGTATCTGGAATTTGATTCTGTTCATATCATAGTTACCAGTAAGGTTTAATTTTGTTTAGTTTTTTTGAGTTTTTGTTTAAGAGAACTACAAATGTAACATGTCTTTAACATTCTTGAATCTTGGAATTTTAACAATATTACTATAAACTTTCTAATCTTGGATAAGGCATCTTGCATGTTTATCCATTTATCCATGTTTTCTGGAGGTATTATACATATGCTTATTAATTTTTGACCTTGTATTATTAAAAATCTAAAACCAATCAGGGTTCCTTGAAGAAGTCAGGGAAAAGAAAGGAATTGTTTGGTTTTATTTCATGATGAAACACCCAAATCCTATTGTACAGTAGGACAGGGAATATTTGCCTTACTATGTTTTGTAAGAAAGGAAAAAGTTGCCTTTAGTTGCTGAACTACTGGTTCTGGATAAGAAGACATCCGGTAGAGACATTTTGGCAAGAGGAAGAATTTGCTATTTAGTAGAAATGAAAAAGACAACTTCCTTCTGATGAAATGATGTTATTGTTTACAAATTAGGAGATGGTCAAGTGTAAGGATTTTTAAAATAGATCTTCCTGAAAGGCCCACAGACATATAAAGGGTTCAAAGCAGAGAACATGTGCCTCCAAGGGCTGGTCTGTGCATCTGGAAGTCTTCTGATTTAAATAGCAAACATCTGCACACTAGCTAATTTGAGAACATACAGCATATTCAGTGCAGAAATTGCCAATTTAATATGCCAATCATTGGATTTCCCTGCTATTAATTATGCCACCTACTCTTACTTGGTGCCAAAAACTTCTGGCACAATATGGTAATAGGCGTGGACAATTACCTTATTTATTAATAGATTAATGGAAAACTCTCAGGTGTAACTCAATCTAAACATCCCGAGGTTTTAGTAAAAGCTGGCTGCATGTGCAGGAAGACAAAGACATCCAATAATGTTAAATAGGCTATTCTCATATTTTGATGGACAATTTTATTTCCAGATCCTGGAACATTTTTTCTAGAGGTATGAACCATGACCCCATATTCTGTATTCTTTGTGATGTTTTCATACTGATTGTATCACCGTTGCTGCTTAATACATTCTTAGGAATTGACATAGTTTCAGTAAAATAGGTCTTTATTTCACTCAGACATTTGATTCTCAGCATCTGATATATCCTTCAAATATACAATTTAGCTTTTTAAGGCAACTACATGAGTACTCTAAGAATGGCCATGTCCAGTTTTGCATGTGTATTTTCTGAGATTTGGAGCAACAAGAAATAACATGGGCACATAATAATTAAATTTAATGGTGCCCCTGAGTTATGATTATGATTTGAATCTTAAATCTCTCAACAAGGCACAAAACCTCTGCACCCCTTTCTGTCTTTGCTTCCAAACATCATCGTGTAAAAAGAGTTGAAGGATGGGACCACCCACCCATCTCACAACCCAGGTTTGTTCTTGTCTAAAAGAAATGTAGGGACAAAAGTAGAGACTGAAGGAAAGGCCATCCAGAGTCTGCCCACCAAGGGATCCATCACATCTGCAGACACCAAAACCTGACACTGTTGCTGATGTCAAGAAACCCTTGCTGACAGGAGCCGGAGTATACATGTGTCCTGAGAGGCTCTGCCAGCACCTGACTAATACTGATGCAGATACACACACCCATAACAGACTGAATCCGAGGATCCCAATGGAAGAGTTAGGGGAAGAACTGAAGGAGCTGATTGTGATTGCAACCCCATAGGGAGAACAACAATATCAACTAACTAGATCCCCCAGAGTTCCCAGGGAATAAACCACTAACCGAAGGGTATACATGGAGGGATCCATGGCTCCAACTATATATGCAGCAGAGGATTGCCTTATCTGGTATCAATGAGGGAGGCCCTTAGGAGGATGCTAGAGCAGTGAGGTGGGAGTGGGTAGTTGGGTGGAGGAGCACCCCCACAGAGGCAAAGGGGAGGGAGACTGGTATAGGAGGTTTGAGGAAGGGAGACTAGAAGGGGTGCAACATTTGAAATATAAATAAATAAAATAACCAATTGGAAGAAGAGGAAGAGGAGGAGGAAGAGGAGGAGGAAGAAGAGGAGGAGGAAGAGGAGGAGGAATCTGTGTTCTATAACTACCACTTTAACACATGATCCTAACAGTGATATTTTGTCTTGCTACAGGTCCAGAGGTCACAGACTAAAGCTTGAGCCAACAAATGTTTTCTGTCTTATATGTTTTTATCTAAGGTATTTTGTCACACTGATGAAATGGGTATAAACAAGCTACCAGATCATAAAGTATTATTTTACTTTAAGAGAAAAAAATGAAGCCAGAGAAATTTCAGGATTTGAGGAAGACGACACAAATACTGCTAGTACTTTAGTATTTCCTTTCAGTGATTTTTCCTTTGAAACTGCTGTCTTCAACTCTTGTGAGCTTTTTAATTCATCAGATCATAATTATTCACGAATTACTACTGGCATTGAGGGTGCTGCAGAATGGGAGAGAACACCCATATATTCTAGGCAGTGGGAGGGGGAGGAGAAGAACATGGTTGTTGTGTAAAAAGAAAGTGCAGTGCTCTCCCTAAATGATAAAAGCAGGCTTTGGTGGGAGTGATCATTCTTCAAACCAGAACTATGTCTTTGTAAATGGCCCCCCTACTGAATTCAAAGATTGTGCAGCAGAGAATGAGGAGAGCCTCTTTCAATTTCCTCTGGTGCTGTCAACTATTCAGTCTGAGGCTGTTTACACTTTCTTGGATATAAATGATTTTATCTCCATTGCTGACAATGTTGAATTCAATGTCGTTCTTTTTGATACTGTATTTGCTGAAGAAATTGTATTGATTTACAGAGTCTCTCGTCTGTAATTCCCCTAACATCTCAAGGCCTTTTAGGTTAACCAGTTTCTTTCAAACACCCTTCAAGACAAAAACATATTGGTTTTCAAACTCTCAGCAGGCTCTGGCAATATGGGAATAAGTGTTGGCCTTAGTAATTAATAATTTATATTTACAATGCTATCTTTACAAATTCAAGTTCCAGCAGCAGCTAACATTTTGTAGCTCTATTGTTTCTAACCCACAGTAGTTCTGGGTTTTTTTGGTGATGCATTCACTTCAGATGCATAGGTGAAAGCAATGATTTATTTGGGTGATGTGAAGAAGAAGCAAGGGAAATTAACTTCCTCTACCCATATCCCCTTTACGCAATCAATAATTCCTTTCCTCATCCTGACTTTAATCATTGCCTGTCTGGATTACTTCAGACTTCTTGGTCTTCCTATCTGTGACCTCTTTCCTCACCAGAGAGTTTTAAAACTTTGGTTGAATTCATCTTGCTCTCCCAGAAACCATATTACTAGTCTTCAAGCGTCCCTCTTGCTTTCAGAATTAAGTTTGGATTTCCTGATCATGGCCAACCTAGTGGAAACCAATTTAATTTTGTTCTACTGTACAGTTGGAATGCTTTGAGCTCATTTTTTTTAAGTCATCAAAACCTTCTTTAAGGGAATTTTCTAGATAGTGTATATAATGTGAGAACTGAATTTTCAGTCATATTATGTTGGTAAAATATGAATTTTAAGTATGAATTTTACATGGAAACTATATAGTATACATTCAGTGTGTATATATTCTTTCCTTTTTTATTTCATAGTGAAATGGTTTGAACTTATGGCCTTCCACATGTATGGCAGGAATTTTACAAACAGAGTTACATGTTCAGCTTAAACATATGTACTTTAAAAGTAATTCAGCCACCTAACACTAAACATTTTTGGTATTATAACATGTTTTTTTTCATTCAAATTGATATAATGTGCACAGCTATGATTGCATTTTATGTAATCATTAAAATTCTATTGTTTTGTATTTAGAGATATTTCCCTTCACTTGTAGCACTTTGAGGAAAAGTTTGCATTAAATCACTTGGCTCACAGATAAGGAGTAGAAGTACAAGTAGATGGAAAGATAAATTAAGAGTTGAAATAAAAGGAAGAAACAATTTCTCACCCACTGAGCACACACAGTTGTATTTTGTATTTTGGACTATTAACCAGAGTCTTAGATACTATACATTTATACTACTTTGACTACATCTGCTGATATTTCTCCTACACATAGCCACTCTGTGTACAATTCATTCAATCGATTCATTAAAAAGTATAAAATGAGAAATACCATGATCCTATGCTTGAGCTGCAGACTGAAAACAGGAAGGTGCATAAAGCAGGCCAGTCAGTGTCTAATGTGGCTCACTTTCTAGGGCAGCATTTCTCAACCTGAAGGTCACAACCCCTTTGGGAGTCAAATGACCATTTTACAGGGTCACATATCAGATGCCCTGCATAGCACTTATTAACATCTTTATTCATTACATTAGAAAATTGGGAGTTATGAAGTATCAACAAAAATAATTTATTGTTGGGGGTCACCATAACATGAAGAACTGTATAAAAAGGGTCACAACATTGGAATGGATGAGAACCAGTGCTCTAGACTGACTGAACAGAAGACTCAGACTGCATACAAACACATAAATAGACCATGTTCATGGTGATGCGCTTTATACTAAATTCAAGCAAGAAAATACACAGAGGAGATGGGAAATCATGGGGTGAAAAGGAAGCTCTACCTTAGCTTATTTGGACTGAGGAATCCTGTGTGAATAAGAGGAGGGTGAGAGAAAAGTGAGGTGATGATGTATGACAGTGTGAACAGCTAAAAGCAAAGCATTTCTGACAGAAAAGGCAAATGAAGTGCATTTGTATTCAAAGGCACTGTGGCTAGAGAAAATTGATTAGGAAGGAGGCTTGTAGGAGAATAAAGGTTAGAGGTAGGCAGTAGAGCTTGGAGACGTAGACCACAGAGTAGAGTCTGGCTTTTATTTGATAGAGTTGGTGGTTTAGTCCCTGAAAGCTCTGGGGGTACTGGTTGATTCATATTGTTGTTTCTTCTATGGGGCTGCCAAGGAGTACACATGGAGGGACCCATGGCTCCACCTGCATATATAGCAGAGGATGGCTTTGTTGGACAGCAATGGGAGGAGAGGCCCTTGGTCCTGACAAGGCTCGATGCCCCAGTGTAGGGGAATGCCAGGACAGGGAAGCATGAGTGGGTGGGTTGGTGAGCAGGGGAAAGGGGGGTGGTATAGGGGGTTTTTAGAGGGGAAACCAGGAAAGGGGATAACATTTGAAATGTAAATAAAGAAAATATCTAATTAAAAAAGGAAAAATAAAGGAGAAAAAAGATATAGTTGTAGCAAGTTAAAGAAAAGACTAAGATCTGATTTACCTTTTAAAAATGACTGACAGATATGTATAAATGAATTATAGGAGGATAAGAGTAAAACCATTTCAGGCATTTTATATCTCATTTGTAGAATTTAAACCCAGTGTAGACTACTTGATAACATTACCTCAAGTCATTAATATTTGTGCTAATCTCTTTGGACTCCAAATATTTTCAGGGTATTACCTGGTTCTCACTATGGAAACAATGGCAGTTTTGAAAAAAAAATCCTATGAATGTTTGTTAATTATTATGAGATCTCTGGTAAGAACTTAGAATTTTTTACTTTAACCTGTTTTGCTTATGCACGTGGTTGTGTGGACAGATACGCTTCTGTCCATTGCTTATATATAAAGAAAGGTAGGACTGTTGTATGCAGGAGCTTTTCCACCTAGCCTCTCAGATCCAAGAATAATGACTCTGAAACTTAATTATTTATGAATAAGTTCCCAGCCATAAGCTTTGGTTCATTGCCTGACCAGCTTGTAACTTATATAACCCACTTATTCTACCCCGAGTTCAGCCACATGACTGTTTATCTCACCTCAGTTTCATGCATCTGGTTCCACCAAGCCCGTAGCAAAAATCTCCTGTTCTTGACTCTTTCCCAGAATCCTCTCTCTCCCTGCATGATCTCCAACCTTCTATTTCCTGCCTCAGCTCACTGGCCAACCAGTGTTTTATTGAGAGGTGATGCTTTCACACAGTGCACAAGAGAGTCTCTCTACAGACTTATAATTTGGGTATGCGAAGCCACACCCAAAACTTCCAGTGTGATGTCTTCATTCTTATTTAGAGATGCAATTGAGGAATGATTGAGTCATGAGGACAGTAACATTAAACAGTAGTTCATAGGTAACTGAACTATTAGGATATAGCACTGAGTTGGAAGAAGTTAATCCTTGGTGTGGTATATTTGAAGGGTTATTTGTCGTGACACAATTCTTCCTCTTGTTTTGCTTGCTTCCTGGATATTATCAAGTGAGCATCTTTACCCTGACATGTGGCGGTCCTTGCTGTCATGTGTGAACTCACGCCAATGGAAACCCTTCCTGTTGTCATGTAAGAGCTCACAGCAACAATGTCCAATACCGTGGTCTAAACATTTGAAACTATAAATCGAAATAAAAAGTTCCTCTCTTAACTTCTTTTCACAGATATTTTGCCAATGCTTATTGACATAATGGCGTAAATATGTTTGAAAATCACTGGTCTATAAAATATAGTATATGGTATCATCTATAAGCAATGCTTTTAGCATCATATTTTACTTCCTAAGCCTTCAGTCTAGTCTTTTATTTCCACCTACACAAAGTTCTCAGGCTGGAAACTTCTTATTTCATGCATTTTAGCGTTGTACCTTCTGCTTGAACTGTTGGACACCCTCTGGACAGACTGCATTACAGCCATTACCACCCAGTATAATGGTGGCACAATTTGTTTAACATGTGCGAGATCCTGCTTTCAATTCCTAGTACTGGGATATGCGCTCACACCGGAGAACCTGGTTTCTTAAATTAGTTTCTTCTAATCTAACATTTTAAGAATCATTACGCCAGGACTTGCTGTTTTCTAATCTGGTATTTGATTGCTTAATATTTGTTTCTCGTATTTATTCATTTATCTGAGAATAAGAAATATTTTCTTTTTCACTTTTCCATCTCTAATACATAGTATAGTGTTTAGTACTTAGGAACTATAAATATCATTGATAAAATACTCATTTTTTTAGAATGCAAGTATATGAAAGCTATAATTATTTTACCAGGTTTATGAAATCCATTGATGTAATTCTATGAACAGTGACATTTGGTTCTATTAAAATATCTACCGTTAGTCTTGCAAACATTCACAGAGATAAAAAGAGGAAAATTCCGTTAAGATGAACATTGAAGCAACCACATAGATTATTGATGGAAGGACAATTATTCAAACTTAAAGTTTTGGCTTTGTTTTGGCATATATGAATAAAGTTCTCCACCCATGGCTACAGAGATCTCTTAAATAAATAAAAGGTATAATCAACTAAAGAAGAAAAACAGATAAACTTGACTTCATCAAAATTAATATTTATGCATGAAGGACACTCTCAGAAGTGAAACAATGGCACAATGAATGGGAGAAAATATTACGAACTGTTTAGTAACCAATATCAATTAATTTGTATTCCTTTAGAATTTATAGGAGTAGTTCATTCTAAGCTATGTGTTAAGTCAGGGATAATTTGTATAGATGGATAAATACATTGTAGATAATGAAGAGTAAATTAAGTTATTTGCTCAAATCACTGAGTTTTAAATAAGTGCTTAATAATCAAACAACTAATAGTAGACATTTGCAGTCTATAAATAGTAGGAATATATTTGGTCCTTAATACCATAGGCTGCGAAGTCTCAACACCTGTCAGTAGTGTCTGCTCAACATCTGGTCAGAGATTTCTTGCTTCCTCTAGCACCACACATGTACCTCACAGAAAGCAAGCTTCCACCTAAGGCCTTTCTTTCCCCTTTTAAAGTCATTTATGCTACCATGGAGGGCCTACCTTCATAGTCTTACCTGTATGGTCTTACCAAAAGGTCTTTCTCTAATTATCATCAGACTTTAGTTTGGGGGCTTATTTCTACCCCTTTGCAATTGAATACAACTTTGCTCATATTCAATATATCTGGTTATTTCCCTTGCCTCCTTTGCTTCCTCAAATTCATGATCAGACAAAAGCATATATACCACCTTGTGGCCACTAAATGTTTGTATATATTTTTATGAAGGACTTTCTTTTGAGGGCATTGTTCTTGTTTAGTTCTTAATTATATATGCATGTATATGCACCCGCTCATGGCACTGAATACGAGTGGTAGTCAGAGGACTGGCTCACTACTTTCACCATATAGATCCTAGAGACTGAACTAAGGTTGTCTGGCAGCAAGCATTTTGCTGATCCATTGCTCCAGAATTTTCTCGAAATCCTACTTCAGCACAGACTACTTAACTTTCAGTTGTTGATAGTCCACTATTCTCTTGACTACTTTGCCCCTTCTTCTTAACTATTTTAATGCAATTTGATGACAGGGTTAATATCCGAAATTCTCTATTGCCTTGATACTATTCTATAGGATTGAAAAACAATCTGAGAAAGTGTTTCAATAATAAGAACACTCAGTGTTTCCGTTGATAGGTTATTAATAACCTCCACTATTTGAGTCTGGCGAAGGAAGATATAGAAGTCAGAAACAAGAATTTTGTATATGGAACAGACAGAAGAGTGGTATTTGAGAATTTTAAAAAGTTTGTTTTAACTATTTTGAAATTGTTCAAAATGAACAAATGTGGAAAAATTTTAATCCAGTAACATGACTGGTTGAGCAAGGTATCACATCCAAATACCTCCTAAGTCTGTGTGATCCAACTAGAATGACACACCTTTAATCCCTTTGTCAGTAATTGAGACATGCCCTCAGTAGATGTAGATAATCTCAAACCATGAAGATAAAGTTACTTCATAGAAGGAAGCAACCATGTTCGAAAGTGATGTAATTGAGAGGCAGACAAAGTGATGAATCAGAGACAGATAATGAAAGACCAAGTAAGAGATAGGATATATCTAACACCGTGATAACGGATAGGAAAGAGAGGTTCCATAAGAGCAGGGCAGAGTAAGTCAGGAGTGGGTAGGCAATTCAGTGAGTGCCGTTGGGGTAAATTCAGGCAGTGTAGTTGAGTCCAGTTCAGTGCAATTTGCTGTAGTTCAGTTAAATGCAGTAGAGTTCAGTTGAGTTCATGCAGTTCCATTCAGTTCCATTCAGTTCATACAGTTAGTACAAACAGAGCAGTTCAGATCATGGAATCCAGAGGTAGTTCTTTCAAGCAGACTGGTAAGCTGAGAGAAGCCAATTTGAATCAGTCAGCTGGAGAGAAATTTTGAGCAAGAACAGCTGAGTTAAACCAGCCAGCCAGAGCTCGGAAAGAACAAGAAAAGGTGAGTTAATTCAGCAGTCAGGCTATAAGATGGCTTATCTGCTAAATAAAAGTTACATTTATAAACAATGGCTTCATAGCTTCCATTCTGGAAAGAACAGAGAAAAGGAACCAGAACCTTCTACTAAAATGCAGTAGTGGTCATCCTAGACATCACTGGAGACTGACTGAATTGTCGATGTTTTAGAGGACCATTGACTCTTTCAGTCACAGAGTGTTATTTTGTACATTGAAGCTGGCATCAAGTAGTAAGCAACATTAGAGTACTAGTGGAAAAGCTCTCCCAAGTGATAGGTGGACCCTACCCAGGACTTTGAAAAGTTAAAAGATCAAACTTGTCTGATTCTAGTGATATCCAATACATTGCTTTTGTCGAAAAATCTTCCTTTGCACATTTGCATAAAATTTGCATGATATTTGCATAGGATTACTTCAAGCTGATTTTTAAAAATTTTTTTTACACTTTTTATTTATTTATTTATTTATTATTTTCTTTATTTACATTTTAAATGCTATCCCGAAAGTTCCCTGTAGCCCCCCCCGCCCCTACTCCCCTACCCACCCACTCCCACTATTTGGCCCTGGTCTTCCCATGTGTTGGGTCACATAAAGTTTACAAGACCAAGGGGCCTCTCTTCCCAATGATGGCCGATTAGGCCATCTTCTGCTACATATGCAGCTAGAGACTCGAGCTCAGGGCATACTGGTTAGTTCCTATTGTTGTTGCACCTACAGGGTTGCAGCCCCCTTCAGCTTTTTGGGTACTTTCTCTAGCTCCTCCATTGGAGCCCCTGTGTTCCATCCAATAGCTGACTGTGAGCATCCACTTCTGTGTTTGCCAGGCACTGGCATAGCCTCACAAGAGGCCACTATATCAGGGTCCTTTCAGCAGAGTCTTGCTAGCATGTGCAATAGTATCTGGGTTTGGTGGCTGATGATGGGATGGATTCCCGGATGGGGTAGTCTCTGGATAGTCCATCCTTTCATCTTAGCTCTAAATTTTGTCTTTTACCTATATCCTTTCAAGGGAATTTTGTTTCTTATTCTAAGGAGGAATGAATTATCCACACTATGGTCTTCCTTCTTGGTTTTCTTGTTTTTTGCCAAATGTGTCTTGGGTATTCTAAGTTTCTGGGCTAATATCTGCTCATCAGTGAGTGCATATCTAGTGACTTCTTTTGTGATTGGGTTACCTCACTAAGGATGATATCCTCCAGATATATCCATTTGCCCAAGAATTTCATAAATTCATTGTTTTTAATAGCTGAGTAGTACTCCATTGTGTAANTGTACCACNGTTTCTNTATCCATTCCTNTANTGAGGGACATCTGGGTTCTTTCCAGCTTCTGNCTATTATNAATAAGGCTGCTATGAACATAGTNGAGCATGTGTCCTTATTACCAGTTGGAAGATCTTCTGGGTATATGCCCAGAAGAGGTATTGCTGGGTCATCCAGTAGTACTATGTCCAATTTTCTGAGGAACCACCAGACTGATTTCCAGAGTGGTTGTACAATCTTTTATTAAAATAGTGTGATAGTAATAAAGCTTTCTATCATTGCCACCTATTTCCTTCTTTAAACATTCATGTCTTGCTATACTTTGTTACATTTATACCTGAAAAATATATTTTAAGTACCTACAGCAAAAAGTCACTGTGTAATAGTTTTTGTGGGATATGCAAATCAATGCCTTTTAAATCTGGTTGAATATAGAAACCACTATAGAACAGCTATGACAGAGCAGTATATATTTAATATCAAAGACTTAGAGATGTTACTAAGTGGAGTAGATTCACAGAACTTCCAGAAAGCTAAATATCAAGAAAATGGAAATCATCTGTATTTCTAATCAAAATAAGGTATAGCACTCGGTAACAAATGTCGATTTGACTTTAGAATGTAAAGAAAAAATGTTTTCCAATTTCCCTTTTTAGAAAACTGTGACTTTTCATGGAGGATATTAGAATCAGTCCATTGAAAAGAATAGAGCATTAGCTTAGAGACCGGAAGGGAGAACCAGGAGAAGCTCCCAGACACATGACCAGAGGGAAAGCTAACTTACACATAAAGAATGTAACTAATACATTAATTTTACAGTTATTACAGTGTGTTACTATAACAACACATAACCCATTCCATTATTAATTGCTAATGTCAGCCTCTTCCTATGCCTGATATGTGAATTAAACTCCATCATAGGTTTTTATATCCAGGAAAACCTGGTGTGTACAGGTTTACATACCATCTGAAATGTCACTAATCCACTGGGAGTCCTAGACTATATCCCTCACACAAGAAAATAGGTACCTTACGGTATGTGTGCTGTTGTTACTGTTTAGTGGCAATATGCTGTCTTGTTTGGCTTTGTGAGACAAGGGTGTACATGCAGCTCATTCTGGCCTGGAGCCCCAACTCATGATGTTATTCTTGCTAGGCATACTGAGTGTTGCGATTTTAGGTGTGAGGTACCCTGTATGGCAGTAAGTAGACTCTTGAACTTTTGCTTCCCTACTTTCAGTGAACAAACAAAAACCCTACCAACATAGTTATTTTATAGCATTTAGCTATGAATATAGCATATGCCTACAAAACGTGTACTGTGCCTCTGCTATCTAGTTGTGATCTTAGTGCATAGAAAATGATTGCACTGACACAAACCCCAGAAAGAGATAAAAATATCATTGCTTATCTTTTATTTATTGCTAGCCAGTATATTCAGTATATTCTATATATCCTGCATATAACTCTGCCCAGTATTTTTGTTTTCTCATGCCTTGTTTAGAGGCAATTGGTGTATATGGTTTATGGTATCCAGCCCTCACCACAGAATTTCAATAATTCTACCATCTGCAGATTCCCTCCATGTAGTTTAGCTAGATTCCATTGTGCATGGTATGAATATCAGGCCTGCAGAGCAGCATACACAATTGTTCATTTCTTGGTCCAGATTCCAAGTTACTGAAACTAATCCCTCTACACCATGATATCCAATGTGTTCCAACACACTCCACCAAATTCACTCCACCAACCCTCTGTCCACAAATCTTTTACTTTGTTGATTTATTTTAGAATTTCACATATGAGTATCATATTTGTACCATTTCCCTTCTCACTTTCCCACCTCCAGATTTTCTCCTGTCACTACATTCCTTCTTAATTTCATGGCCTTTTTATTTTAATTATTATTATCATATGAATTTATTAATGTAATATGCTGAGGCCATTTAGTGTTGTTCATATGTATACATGATTAGAGCTGATCACTTGGGATTGGATAAGCTATTAGGAAGTTCATTCCTAAAGATAACCATTCTATCCTTCTCTCAGAAGCATGCACACCAATAGCTCTTCATCTAGATTTGAGATCTTACAAGAATTTTTTCCAATGCCCATTGGCATAGCAACAAATTTTATAGCTTTTTAGGTCTTGTTTAGGTGACTACTATATTGTTGAGACTTTTACTGAAGTAGCTTGCACTTGCGATTCTAACTATAGAAGATAGTATCTCAAAGCAGACATCTCAATACTCTAGCTGTTAAAATCTTTCTATCTCTTCTGTGTTCCCTAAACCTTTAATTGTAAGGTTTTTTTTGTGTATGTAGGAACTGAGGCCAAACACCTCAATATCAGTTGGTCTCTGTATTTTGAGCAATTGTGAATTTCTGTAATGGTTTTTGTCTGTTCAAAAATAAATCTTTGTTGTTGTTGTTGAGAAGAGTAAGTTACAGTTATCTATGAGTATAAAGTTAAGCATTAGGATACAGTTAGAAATTATACTGGTTTAGAGAAGTGGCAGTGGTAGAGTCTCCTTAGGGTTCATGGCCTCACCAGTTACAAATAGTTGGCTAGGTTTATAGCACATGATTAGGCAAAGATTCCCTCCTATTGAGCAGGCCTTAAATCCATTTAGACAGCTGTTGGTTACTGATTAAATGTAAGTGCCACTACTATACCACTGGGGATATCTTTGTGCTTATAACTGTTATGGTTCAAAGTCTTTAGAGTTTGATTGGCCTCTTAATTACTTTTCTCTCTTGTCACCTTGCATAGCATCTTCGGAAACCATGAGATTCATTCCTCGAAGAGGAGCTTACAAGATAGCTGCAGCAAAGTCTTGCCGTCTTATATTCCATGCAACTTGAGATAAAAGGAAGGAAGTCTCATTCCCATCAATAGCATGCTTGTCTCATTCTTTTCTGCCTCTAACATTACTTATTCTTTATTTTTGGAAAGGTAGTTGCAATATCTACCAACATATACAGGAGTCCCCACAAGATTTGATTGGATAAATGTTTCCCCCAGTGTAGGGCTTCAGAAGCATGAGAATCTTCTTTTCTCCCCACCTCCATAACAGTTCTTGAGTCATAGAAGATAAACCACAGACACTAATTTCCATATATATATAAAACTGTCAGCTAGATAATAAACTTTTGTACCATTGGCATACTGACATTCTTGGATTAAGGGTTCTATTCATAAAAAGACAAAAGGAATCTTCAACCCTAATTATATTTTATGAACAACAGGGCATTATAACGATAAGATGTAATTTAGGGAAATTGTATTTATGTTTGTTTCTTGAGTGTTGTTTATGCTATGTAGTTTTCCTTCCCACTAAAGTTCCATGAGCAGATAAATTTGCTGTATCATCAGATGGGACTAATCTGCTATTATATCTGATTATAAAAAAAAATCTGAGATGATAAAATTATAAAGAGAACAAGTTTTTTTTTTTTTTTCAGATAGTTGTCATGATTAGGCAATGGCTGAGTCTCTTTTTGCTTTGGCCTGTAGTGAGGTAGCTATCATGACAAGACCACATCATTGCTTTTCTTATGCCTGGCATAGAAAAACATGGGAGATATAATGAACTGAAGTCCCAGTTTCTCCTTCAAAGTCATGCCATTCATGACCAGAGGAACTTCTGGTGAACCTCAACTCATAAGAGTGCCTCTTCTTCTGAATCACTTCAATCTAGGAGGTGAGCCTTTATCATATGGGCTTTGAGACATATGAGGTCAAGATCAAAGCAGTACTGGAAGCATTAGGAGGATAAATGACAGACAGAAAAATCCAAGCAGCCCGAAAGAGATGTGCACAGGCTAATAATGTTTGAAGACTGATGAGAACCGAAAATTACTTGGATATGTGGTCAAATGGCAAGACATTAGTGTTTGGAAATTCAAAGTAGGTTTATAATTAATATTAAAAGAATAGTACATGTATATTTATATTTGGGGGTTTATTTTATTTTTAAAAGTGTTATAACATAAGTCACTAAGGACAGGATTAGACATTGCTTTGAGAGTCTTAAATAAATTGTCAGTAACATGGGCAGATTGAAATGTTCTTCAAAGATGTTAGTAGGATAGGTTAATGATGCGTGTTTGAATGAAAGATGCCCCAGATAAGGGAGAAAATATAAGCACTTGCTCTTATCCACAGCAGACTAGATGGAGCATATTAGAGAATGTAATAAAAATATGTTTAGTTCATTGCTATAATTTTTCATCAAATTTTCTTGGTATAACGTTTTTAGTGAGAGTTATGGATAGAATGGTTGTTGCCAATAGACTATTAACAAACAACCCAGCTGGACCAGATGTAAAATCAACTGGAAATAAATATATGATATTTCCCTTCTCTTTCTCTGTGTGTGTGTGTGTGTCTCTGTCTCTGTCTCTGTCTCTGTCTCTGTCTCTGTCTCTGTCTCTNTCTCTCTCTCTCTCTCTCTCTCTCTCTCTCTGCATTTGTCATTTTATATTCTTTTGGTAAACAAATGAAGAAATAAAGGAAAGGAGAAAAGAAATTAAGGACAGATGGAGAGATAGGGCGGGGCAGGAAGAGAGAAAAAGCATATCATTGTAAGTTCATTTACTTTGCCTATTTCAATAATTTCAGTGACTTAAGTGACTCTTCTTAATGGTATGAACTAACTCAGTTTTTCTTACATTTAGAAAAAGGACAAATGATTAATACAGTTTTTCTCATACTAAAAAGAAGTAGTTGGAGATGATTGAGGAGCAAAAAAATTTGACTTTATATAACTAGAAAGATGTTTTTCTAGCTGAAATAGTTATAAAACATTTCTTTCTGTTTATCAATAAGCTCTCTCCCATCTGCAGCACTGGGATACAACACAGAGTCCCATCCATGCTAGACAAGCACAACACCCTTGACAGATGTTTGTAGCCCTTATTTTAATTTTACAGTATTTCAAAAATGTTTTCAAATCTTATAATTTAAATAAAGGATGAAGAGGTCCTGTTGGCAGGATAAAATGCTACAAAGAAGGCAGTGACTTCCACCAGATTACAACAGTTCCAGTTTTGACCTGAACGGTTTTCGCAGGCTCGTGTGCTCCAGGCTTAGTCCCTATGGTAGCAGGGATTAGAGGTGTGCCTTTTCAAGACCACTTAGTTCCATGGTATCTAACTTCACCACCAGATCAGTCTGTTAGTGAGCTTACAACTTAATAGGCTATAGGGAGGTGATGGAAGCGTCAGGGACTATTGGAAGAGCATACAGATATGCTTTTGTTAGGTATTCTTTGTCCTTAGCTCCTTCCTCTCTGTCCTTTTATTTCTTGCTGTCTTGATATGATCAGCTTTGCTCCACTAAGCTCCCATAATCATGTTCTTCTGCATCACAGGCCCAGGACAACGCAGTCAAATGACTGTGCTCTGAAACCTCAGAAGTAAAAATAAATCCTTGCTCATTTCAGTAGATTCTCTGAGGCCATTTGTCACAGAGACAGAAAGCTGACTAACAGAACAGCTTCGACTGACATAGAGGGAGAACCGTAGACTCGTGGATCCACTGTCCTTTGAAAACCAGAAGCTGAGTTAAAGAGGTACTATGTGCATCAAAAATGAGTTCTTCTGTCTAAATATGCTAGTATCTATATTCTAATGTGTGAACTGTAAAGTCATTTCAGTGTTCTCTCTCCCTCGTGGAGGAGCAAGACATGTAGAAATAATGTGTATGTTTTTCTACCAAACTCATTGTGGTCCTGTAGTCCACGATACTGGCCTTTACCTAAGAAGAAGGCAAATGAATTCACAAGTTATATGGAAAGATTTTTGGGTTTGTTTCAGTCTTCAAATTCATGAGATTTGTATTCTATCTATATAATCTATTTACAGTTCTTAAATATGCAAACAATATGTTTTGCTGGATTTGAGTATAATTAAATCTGCAGGGAGATGGGCTCATGTGTTCTGTAGTTCCACATATCCTCTGAGAAACAAAATTGTGGTACATAAACTCCAGTTTGAAAATAATGATGCTGTCCCACTACACTTTGGTTTACACTGACCTGTGTACAGCTATACATTAGGCCAAATGGATCTAGCACACCCTGTCCAGCCACTGAGCCAGCTAGAACAACCTGGATGGGTAACTCTATCTCTGAGAAACAAGCTATTGCTTGTTTTTGTTTGTTTGTTTTTGGGTTGTTTTCTCTTTCTTGTTTACCATAGCTGACAAATCAGGAAACAAAATAAGCAGACAGGAAAGAAAATGTGTCCATCACAGATGGAAGTTTAAAGCATAGTGACTTCAGTGGTGATCTGCTATCTGAAAAAAAAACTGATACTCTCCCACTAGATCACATTTTCTCTGTCCTCAACCCCTTCAGATGAGTGAATCAGCGTTTGTTGTGTGATCACTTTGTAAAAGTTGTAAACTAATTTGAAATATACCATAGCATGCTGTGTGCTCCTCAGTAACTCCTAAGTGAAAGCATGGAAGAGGCAGTTCTCTTTATTGGACACCTATGAAAAGTGATGCGAATTGGATCACATATAGCAGATTATATCAGATATAATTATCATCAAATCTACTGCAGTTTAGGATTCAGCTATGGAGAAAATTTGAAAACATTAATGTTTCTGTTCTCTCTCTTTTGGGGGGGGGGCTTCGAGAAAGGGTTTCTCTGTGTAGCCCTGGCTGTCCTGTAACTCACTCTGTAGACCAGGCTGGCCTCGAACTCAGAAATTCACCTGCCTCTGCCTCCTGAGTGCTGGGATTAAAGGCGTGTGCCACCACACCCCGCTCAAAATGGAATATTCTTAAAGTATATAAATTGTAAGTATTTTGTTTCCTGTTTGTTTTGGCTTAGTAGTTTGTTCTCCCTAAAATGATAGTTCTTTTAGAGCTCCTCCCAATGAGTATCAGAACGGGGATGTCTTCAGCTAAGGTGTGCTAACCTGTTTCACGTGAGCTTTCTGCTTTTCCTAATTTAAAGAAAACAGAAGATATAACAAGAAAAGCGTGTATTCGTAAGATTGAACCTGGACTCCAAATTTGCTTACCATCTTTCTTGGGAGAGGTTGGACCTTTGAATCAAAACTACTGTGTGCAGTTTTAAACAATTAGCAAGCCTTCAAAAGAAAAACAACATTTTTGTGACACAAAATTTTCAAGAAATTAGTAATGCACTGTCAAAGACAGTTGTCCTGTCTGCATTTACACTTCTTATAATATGGTTTCGACAGAGAAGGCATGGCTCATAAAACATGACATACTCTTTGACACTGACTAAAATAGAAAAGCTTATTTTAGGCATATATGAGTCAGTGAGTAATGAAAGGGGAACGTGATGCCTCCATTGTGAGGACTTCGTGCTGGAGGTTAAAAGGTCACTGAAGTGCACAAACATCTTAGTAGAATGCAAGGAGAAATGATCCTTTCAAGCAATATCATCTGATCACTTTCAGGATTTTAGAAATGGCTTGTAGGTAGAGCAGAAAACTTTCCTATCAGGTGTAGCTGGAAATATTTCTGTTGACAGGTGTCTTCCCTCCCCACATCCTATGTCATGGGATTTGTGTATTATTTGTCTTCTCAGAATCCAAATACAGATGCAAAGCACAAAAATATAGAACCAATCCATGGGTGGCTCTCTCGAAAGAGGTGTAAGTAAAGAGTTCATAGGAAAGATCAATTTAGCATGCACAGCTGTCATGATCAAGAGTGATGCCCCAGGCATCAAACTTGACTGTTGTTGTGTCTGACATTGCTATTTTTATCTGTACACACACAGCAAGAATATGTCACCAATATGGCATGAAGGAGTTTTTCCAACTCTTTTGAATATATTTGGTTTAATGTTCCTTGATAAGATAATTAGAACGGGATAAACTAAAGACCAAAGAAAACCAGGAACACAAGACATTTCACTTAAAAAGACTGCAAGACTGAATACTCAGCACAAAGGAGATTTATTTACCCCATAAGGATAAAGGGCACAAAGTCAGAGACAAAGATAGGAGATAGAGGACTGGGAGAGGGGAATGGAACAAGGCAGAGGGAGAAGGTACATTTGCTTCAGAGAGACAAAGGACTGCCTCTGAATAGAGAAAAGACAGATGTGTCCCATAGGTAAAAGGAAGTTAATATAGATAAAATGGGAAAGCTGTGTAAGGATGAGTTGGATTTTCGATTGTTTTAATTGGACATAGTAATTAGGTGAGCCAAAATTTAATCACTGGCCATCAATAGTTTGATAGTTGGATCTTGATAATCAGCCTGAGGGGGAGGAGGTTACCAAAATGAGAATGGACCTGAGTAGCTAGTTCTAGGAATATAATCTGACAGTTTTTAGCAAGGGAGAGGAAATGGAGGAAAGGCAAGGCCTGCCAGAGCCATGTTTATTATGTTTGGGCTGGCTAGAGCCCCTTTACTAGGTATGGATTTTTCATTTAGTTTATTGGCATACCATTCAAACTATGGGAAACAATCGGTCAGAATGGCTATTGTACACTATGTATAAGAAAGTGTTTAATGATCCTGTGCTCCAACTCCTCCAACCTGTCCACACCCAGAGACAGCTTGATTCCCAGAGGTTCTGACACCACCAGACTCACAGGTGAGTCCCTTTCTCCCCACCTCTATACCTAGTCTAACTGAGACCCACTACTCTTGGGCCCATGGGACACAAGACCTCTTGCCCTGTCAGAGAAACGTCTTTCTTCCATTTCTCAACTATGTGGTAGAGCAGATTGTATGCTCCAGCACCCCCCACCCACAGCCAGAGTCAGCTTGATTACCAGGAGGTCTGCCACAGCCAGGCTCACATCAGGTGCTCCATACTACCTCCCACTCCCAGAGACAGCCTGACACAAGGAGGCCCAACATAACCAGGCTCACAGGAGTGGCAGACTCCAGTCAGAGAAACCAAGGCCAGTTAATACCAGAGATAACCACATGGCAAGAGGCAACCACAAGAACATAAGCAATAGAAACAAGTGCCACTTGGTAATATCAGAACCCAGTACTCCTATCACAGCAAGCCCTGGATACCCTAACATACCTAAAAAAGCAAGATTCTGATCAAAATTCCATCTCATGAAGATGATACAGGACTTTAAAGAGGACATAAATTGTTCCCTTAAAGAAATAGAGGAGAACACAATCAAACAAGTGAAGGAATTGAAAAAAAGCATCCAGGATCTAAAAATTGAAATAGAAAAATTAAAGAAATCACAAAGGGAGAGACAATCCTGGAGATGAAAAACCTAGGAAAAAGATCAAGAGTCACAGATACACGCATCACCAACAGAATACAAGAGAGAATCTCAAGTGTAGAAGATATCATAGAAGATATTGACACAGCACTCTAAGAAAATGCAAAGTGTAAAAAGCTCCTAACCCAAAACATCCAGGACATCCAGCACACAATAAAAAGACCAAACCTAAGAAAAACATGTATAGAAGAGAGTGAAGCTTCTCAATTCAAAGAGTCAGTAAGCATTTTCAACAAAATCATAAAGGAAAATTTCCCTAACCTAAAGAAAGAGAAGCTCATAAACATAAAAGAAGCCTATACAACACCAAATAGATTTTACCAGAAAAGAAAATCCTCCTGTCACATAATAATTAAAACATCAAATGCACAGAACAAAGAAAGAAAAGCACTAAGGGAAAAAGGTCAAGAAGCATATCAAGGCAGACATTTCAGAACTACAACAGATGCCTCAACAGTCTCTAAAGGCCAGAAGATCTTGGGCACATGTCAGAAAAGCTGGCCCAGGCTACTCTACTCAGCAAAACTCTAAATTACCATAGATGGAGGAACCAAGATATTCCATGACAAAACAGAATTTAAACAATATCTTTCCACAAACCAGCCCTACAGAGGATAACAGAAGGAATACTCAAACACAAGGAGGGAAACTATACCCAAGAAAAAGCAAGAAATTAATCTTCTCACAACAAACCTAAAAGAAGAGAGCCAAACCAACATAATTCCACCTCTAACAATAAAACAACAGGAAACAACAGTCATTGGTCTTTAATATATCTCAACATCAATGGGCTCAATTCCCCAATAAAAAGAGATAGGCTAACAGACTGGATACATAAAGAGGACCCAGCATTTTGCTGAAAACAGGAAACACACTTCAATGGCAAAGAGAGATATTACCTCAGAGTAAAAGATCAGAAAAAAAAAATATCCAAGTAAAGGAACCCAAGAAACAAGCTGGAGTAGCCATTCTAGTACCCAAGAAAATAGTCTTTTAAACAAAAGTTATCCAAGAAAGACTGGGAAGGACACTTCCTATTCCTCAAAGGAAAAATTCATCAAGACAAGCTCTCAATTCTGACCACCTATGCCCCAAGTGCAAGGGTACTCATATTTGTAAAGGAAACTTTACTGAAGCTCAAAGCACATATTAAAATTCACACATTGTTATATTCCCACTATTACTATAGTGGGAGAGTTCAACAATCAACTCTCGTGGAAAGTAAAACTATACAGAGACACAGTGAAACTAACAGAAGTTATGAACCAAATGGATTTAACAGGTATCTACAGAGCATTTCACCTGAAAACAAAGGAATATATCTTCCTTTCAGCACCTTCTGGTACCCCAAAACTGACCATGTGATCAGACACAAAACAAGCCTCAACATACAAGAAGATTGAATTAATACCATGCATTCTATCCGATCACCACTAAAGCTAGTCTTCAGTAACAACAAAAACAACAAAAAGCCCACATATACATGGAAGCTGAACAGCACTCTACTCAATGAAAACTTGGTCAGGGAAGAAATAGAGAAAGAAATAAAAAGCTTTCTAAAGTTTAATGAAAATGAAGGCACAGCACTCCCAAACTTATGGGACACAAATAAAGCAGTGCTAGGAGAAAGGCTCATAGCTCTGAGTGTATTCCAAAAGAAATTGGAGCACTCCTACAATAACAGCTTAACAGCACATCTGAAAGCTCTAGAATAAAAAGAAGCAAATACATCCAAAAGATGTAGAGGGAAGAAAATAATCAAATTCAGGGCTGAAATCAACCAAGTAGAAACAAAGAACTATACAAACAATCAATAAAACTAACAGCTGGTTCTTTGAGAAAATCAACAAGATAGATAAATCTTCATTTTAAAGTCTTGGAAAGATCAGGATTTTGAGACATATAACTGAACATAATAAAAGCAATATACAGCAACCCAATAGCCAACATAAAATTAAATGGACAGAATTTTGAAGGAATCCCACAAAAATCAGGGACAAGACAAGGCTGCCGACTCTCTCCCTATTTATAAAATAAAGTACTTGAAGTTATAGCTAGAGAAAGTAGACAACAATAGGAGGTCAAAGGAATACAAATTGGAAAGGAAGAGGTCAAAATATCACTATTTGCAGATGATAGTATTCAGAATTGACCACAAAAATTCTGCTAGAGAACTCCTACAACTGATTAAAAAAAACTTCAGCAAAGGGGCAGGATATAAAATTAACTCAAACAAATCAGAAGCCTTCCTCTACATAAAGATAAACAGGCTGAGAAAGAAATTAGGAAAACAACCCCCTTCATAACAGTCACAAATAATATAAAATATCTTGGTGTGACTCTAACCAAGCAAGTAAAATATGCTTATCAGAAGATGATATAACAATAACTTCAAGCCTCTGAAGAAAGAAATCAAAGAAAACCTCAGAAGATGGAAAGATCTCTCATGCTCGTGGATCAGCAGGATCATGAGTAAAACTGGTCATCTGACCAAAAGCAATCTATAGATTCAGTGTAATCCCAATCAAAATTCCAAATCTATTCTTCACAGAGATAGAAAAGTTAATTCTTATATTCAACTGGAATAACAAAAAACGCAGGACAGTGAAAAGAATTCTCAACAATAAGAGAAATTCTGGGGGAATCACCATCCTGGACATCAAGCTCTACAACAGAGAAATTGTTATAAAAACAAAATGGTACAGAGACTGACAGGTAGATCTATGGAACATAACTGAAGACCCAAAATAAACTCACACACCTATGGTCACTTGATATTTGACAAAGAAGCCAAAACAATCCAGTAGAGAAAAGGCAGCATTATCAACAAATGGTGCTGGTTAAGTTGGCGGTTAGCATGCAGAAGAATGCAAATCCATCCATTCTTATCTCCTGTGCAAAGCTCAAGTTGAAGTGGATCAAGGACCCCCACATAAAACCAGATACACTGAATCTCATAGAAGAAAAATTGGGAAAGAGCCTCAAACATATTGACACAAGGGAACATTTCCTGAACAGAACACCAATGGCTCAGGCTCTAAGATCAACAATTGACAAATGGGACCTCATAACATTGCAAAGCTTCTGTAAGGCAAAGGACACTGTCAATAGGACAAGGGGAAAACTACAGATTGGGAAAAGGAAACCCTACATCTGATAGAGGGCTAATATCCATAATATACAAGAACTCAAGAAGGTAGACTCCAAAGACTCAAATAAGTCTGTTAAAAAGTGGCGTATAGAGCTTAACAGAGAGTTCTCAACTGAAAGATCTCGAATGGTTGAGAAGCACTTAAAGAAATGTTCAACATCCTTACTCATCAGGGAAATGCAAATCAAAACAACTCTGAGATTCCACCTTATCTCATTTAGAATGGCAAGGATCAAAAACTCAGGTGACAGCAGTTTCTGGCGAGGATGTGGAGAAAGAGGAACACTTCTCCATTGCTGGTGAGATTGCAAACTGGTAAAACCGCTCTGAAAATCAATCTGGCAGTTCCTCAAAAAGTTAGAAATAGTTCTACCTCACATCCCAGCTATACCACTCCTAGGCATATACCCAAAAGATTCTCCAACATATAAAAAGGAAACATGCTCCACTATGTTCATAGCAGCCATATTTATAATAGCCAGAAGAATCCACATTCTGTTGATGTCCCTCAACAGAAGAGTGGACACATAATCGAGTATTACTCAGCTATTAAAAACAATGACTTCATGAAATTTGAAGACAAATAGAATGAGCTAGAAAATATCATCCTGAGTGATGTAACCAGTCACAAAAGAACATTCATGGTATGCACTAACTAATAAGTGGCTATTTGCCCAAAAGCTCAGAATACCCATGATACAATTCATAGACCATGTGAAGCTTAAAAAGAAGGAAGACCAAAGTGTGACTGCTTCAATCCTACTTAGGAGGTGGATCAAAGTAATCATGGGAGGTAGAGAGAAAGAGGGACCTGAGAGGGAGAGAGGAGGGGAAAGAATAAGAAGGGCAGGATCAGGTATGGGAAGAGACAGGAGTGTAGTCCAGAGGCTCAGAGGAATGAGAAGAAATATTTAGCAGTGAGGGTGGGGAATGGGGGAACCACTAGAATGTCCCAGATGCCTGGGAAGTGAGAGGTTCCCAGGACCCAACAGGGATGGTATTAGCTGAAATACCCAACAGAGGGGAGATAGAACCTGAATAGACTACCTCCAGTAGATAGACATGGCCTCAAGCTGAGGGATGGAGCAACACACTGATCTCAAAATATTAACCCAGAATAGTTCCTGTGTAAAGGAAACACGGGGATGAAAAATGGAGCAGAGACTGAAAGAAAGGCCATCCAGAGACCACCCCACCTTGGGATCCATACCATCTGCAGATGCCAAACCTAGCACTATTGTTGATGCCAAGAAGTGCTCCCAGATAGGAGTCTAGTGTGACTGTCCTCTGAGAGGCTTCGGCAGCATCTGACTAAGACAGATGCAGATAGTTACAGCCAACCATCGGACTAAACCTGATGACCCCAATGGAAGAATTTGAAGAAGGACTGAAGCTGCTGAAGGGGATTGCAACCCCATAGGAAGGACAGCAATATCAATTAACTGGACCCCTCCTCCTGTAGAGCTAGCATGGACTAAACCACCAATGAAAGAGTACACATGGATGGGTCCATGGCTCCAGCTGCATATGTAGCAAAGGATGGTTTATCTGCATCAATGAGAGGGGGGCCCTTGGACCTGTGGAGGCTTGTTGTCCCAGCATTGGAGGATTCTAGAGGAGTGAGGCAGGAATGTGTGGGTGGGTGGGAGAGCATCCTCTTATAGGGAAGGAGGAGAGGGGATGGAATGGGATGGGGGATTGGTGGAGGTAAACCAGGAATGGGGATAACATTTGAAATGTAAATAAGTAAAATAACCAATTAATATAAAAACAGAGAAGAAGAGAAAGTGTTTAAATGGATTTTCTTCTATAAATCAACCATGCTGCCTTATTTGACTTTTTTATCAGTACCAAGGAAGCATTAGAGTCTCTCTGGGATGCAGAAGATGGACACATGTCCTGGAGTAAGTGGAGCTACTGTAAAACCATGAGGAATGTTTCCACATTTGGTAATCAAGCTTCTGCAAAATCGTGGATCTGGGTACTGTTACAAGGTAATGCATACTTCAGTTGTTGGAAAACTTACGTCTAGTGAATGAGGGAAACAGTATAAAACAATGGATGTGCGCAGATGATTACAAGTGTTGGAAAATTCACTGGAGGAGTTGAAACAGGCTTGCGATGATAAATTATAATTATAATTATAATTCTGGATGTGGGAGCACAAAGGAGGTGCTGACAAAGTCCTAGTGTAAGTCAGCCAAATGGACACAGAGCCCTGAAGGTGCCAAGGGAGAGCCTTCCCTTCAGGAGTAGCACTGGAGATTCGAGCCAGAATGTGTGATCCAAGTGATGCTCTCTCTGCTGAGGAATTGCAAGAAGCTGAATAAACTCACAGCTGAAATGTTTACAGTGCTCCAGTTTTCTCCTTCACATCAGTTTCGAAGGTTTAACTATCAACATCTGTCATCCCCAGGAATTAAACCTTGCTGCTCAGGGTATTCTTCCCCCACTGAAATGCGACCATCCCTCTTTCCCTACAACTCAGCACAACAAATTCTGAGGCTCCAAGTTCTGTGTCTGAAACTACTTTGATGGGCACGGATGACCTCTCTCCTTCAATTCTGCTTCTTGGAACATACACCACATCTTTCTCTGTGTGTAGCATTGCATGGCAGAAGTCTCAGAGCCCTGTTAACTCTTGGGGACTTCATAGTAAGCTAGACTTCAATTTCACAGAGATATAAGGCGTCTTCGGACCTCCTTTCTTTTCAGGTCTTGACAGGGACATTCTTCTATTACAGGTTGCTTGGCACTTTCCTCAGGAGCTCTCTGGAGTCCTGGAAAGGGAATCCACAAGCCCTCACTTTTGCACCCTCCTTTCTCCAGAGCCAGTTCCCTGTGTAAGACACTGTTGGCTAGGCAGCTAGCTTGGGGCAGACCCTGACACTTTCCTACAGCATTAGCAAGCAACAGCTTTGTCAGTTTAAGCAGTTGCTTCCCAGTAGAAGGCGACCTATTATGCATTCTCCCCGCCAGCAGGAATCCTAGGTGGATGGGGTCTTGCCTCTAAACCCAAGGCAAGCCAGAGGCTTCTAATCTCCATAACAATTACAGTCTCTGCTCAGTACAGCCCTGGCTATAAAATTAAGGTCCCTGGTACTCCCCTTTTCTCCAAACTGTTCACTTTGTATTTATTTCTGTTTTGGTTGCTCTTTTTCACTGTGGACTTGTATTATCAGTAACAACTATTACACTAACTTAATACTATATTGTCTTTAAATTATCTCTGTGAAATAACTCAGCCCCATAACTTTTAAATTTAGCCTCTGGCAAGTTATTAGGACATGAGCTGAAGGTAAGCAGATTCTTTGTCAAAATACCACATTAATGAAATCTAGGTCAGTTCAGTTACGGCCCGGACTTCCTCCTGAAACATCACGAGCCAGGCCTGAAAACCCAACATTGCTTTTTGTCTTCTAGGCAGCTAGGGAACATCCCATTAGGTTACGCTAAAGTAGCTAACTGCTTGTCTGGTTCATAGTTCTAAAACCCTGCACATTCCTCCAAAAACCCAAGTCAGGTATTCACAACAATTGCCCATTCTCTGGTGTGAACATCTGTTAGTCACTTTCCTCTTGCTGTGTTCCAAATAATGACCAACAGCAACTTATGAAAGCGTTGATTTGGGGTTAAGGTTTAAGAGGAAGGGTCTATGATGACAGGGGCAGCATGTACCACAGGGCTGGAGCAGGGAGCAGAGGAATCCCATCTTCAACAGTATTATGTGCTTTGTTGCTTTGGGCCTTGATTTCCTTGAAAAGGTTCACTTTGGAAGTTATTTAAGATGAATTTATAGAAGAGTGTGATACATATTTTAAAGAATAAACTGATCAATTCCCGTCATAACCTGATTCTTCCTAGTAATGACTATACCTCTTTTATTTTATTTTTCTATTTGATGTCAGGTTAATCAGAATAAACACTTTTGACCTAGGCATAGTAATATACATCTATAATTCCAACACTTAGAAGGTAGAAGCATGAAGATCAAAGTTCAAGGCTATCCTTAGCTACATCTTAATCTTAAAATTATCATGAACTGCATGACATTCTGTCCTAACACACACACACACACACACACACACACACACACACACAAAACCCAATAATACTTATGTTACCAAATAGTTTATTTATTTTTATTGTATGATCATGATTTTTGAGATCTATTCATTTATATGTATTTTATGTCAATATGAATGCTGGTATGCACCATGCACCCTCGGAGTCCAGAGAATGTCAGATTGCCTGTTTCTTGAGTTGTGCTTGATTGTAAGCTATCTAACAAGGGACCTGAAATCTGAATTCAGGTCCTCTACAAGAACACCACTGACTTTGTATAGTGAAAACTTTCTCCTAATTAAATTAAATAATTGGCATAAAAATTTCATCTAAAGTGACTTTAAGCTTAGAATCTACCAGTAAATATAAGTAAAAGTACTACTGCAATACTAATATAGTAATGGTTAGACCCAAAATATAGATTCCTCTAGCCCAACACACGTGCTTTCACAGAGAAGAAAGGCCAGCTGGTAGGGTGTCTCTTGACACTAAAGCATCCCAGCATCAAGTAGAGGATATTGAGGTTGTGGCCACTGCAGATTACCTCCTGATTTAGTTTCATTTATGTCAGTTGAAACAACTAAAACAGTAAAGCGATTTCAAATTCCTCAATTTATGCTGAGGTATACTATGAGTTCCAGGCAATCACAGACTACAGAATGATAGCCTGTCTCAAAGAAACAGACAAATGAGTCATTATTACATGAATTGGAAAAAAATGTCAGTCTATTAGTACATTGACAACCATGTTGGTTTATTGTTTTGTTTTATCACATCTTTTCTATGGACTTTAAATATTTAATCATTTGAAAATATGAATACCCTAAATAATAATAACAAATAAGTTTAGCCCATTAGGTCAGACAATATAAAAAGACTAAAAATGAGATGCTGGAAGTTGTTTGGCTCTTTTGCTGGTAGAAATTTTGAACACGCATCCACTCACGATGTTGGATACATCCTGATACTAATGATTGCTTGTTGTTTAAAATTCAGTCTCTGTGCATAAGCTGTTGTTAATCTGGTAGACCTAACCTTCAGTGTCACAAAATCCACAGATCTGATTTGATAAAGGCTAACCTTTAAGTATTACAGCCCTCTAGACAATAGCACCAAATCTGACTGGAGTAAAATTGCATTTACCTGTGACTTTTGTATTTCTGCAGAGGCATCAGAACATTTTAGATGGATCCACTGACTCTGATTTCATTTGTCTAAGTAGATAAATCTTTGGTATTGAACTTGCCTCTGCTGGCATGACAGTACTTCTCCTTGATCTAATTTCCAGTCCCCCTCCCACTTCTGAGGAGAACAAAAGTTTAAACAGAAAAACTCTGAAGGTAATAAGGGTCATTTTGTTATAATAAACACTTGGAAACAAAGGGTTTATTTTTGCAAAATATATCCCTGAACACCCGACTTCCTCTTTTACCTGATGCATTGAGAAGAAATAATATTTTATATGGAACAACAGTAGTAACAGTTTGTTCATTTGTTGAATTTTTCTGACAAATTAAAGCATCTGTTAGTGTTTTGCTTACAGTAAAGTCAGATAAAGCAATTCCCCACACAAGGATTGAGTATTGGTCATCTTTCCCGTTGATGGAACCATGATAGAATTATTGATTGTGCTTATTGTTTCTGCTTCAAATCTTCTTTTAACTGAACACTGGAAGGATTTATTCATAAGCTTGTCAGGAACTGGAGACAGCCACTGTTTCACTGGGGTTTGTTTGGGTCTTGGGTGTGTATTTCTCAAGGTTTATAATCCTCTAAGGTTATAAGAAATTAGGAAAATATGTATTCAAGTAAATAAAGTAACATAACTAATGGCTAATAAATGTTCTCAAACAATGGGTCAGAATAAACATTGTTTCTGTTTTGCATATGAATTGGTTGAATGTAAATGGATGTTCCTATGGCGATTAAAGACTGTCCTAAGTGGGTTAAACATCCTTCCTAGTTTTCCCACATTGCTTATCACAATGTCTTCTCTAAGGATGTAAATGTAATATTCATAGAGGAATGGAGCTGTAACTCAGGGCTCCTGAGTGTGTGCTCACAGTGAGATCCTGGGCTTTGAATGGATCTCTCTCTCTCTCTCTCTCTCTCTCTTTGGAGGTTTCTGTTACCTCTCTCCAAAATAAAATCATTCCTTAAGAAGTATCTCTGAGTGTTTTATTTTATATTTTTATTTACTTTGTGTTTATTCTTCTCTCATACATTACATCTTGACTGCAGTTCCTCTCCCTACTCTCCCCCTAGACTCTAGTCTCTTTCCATTTCCTCCCCATGAACCACTCTTCACCTCTCCTCAGAAAAGAGCAGGCCTTTCAACAACATCAACCAAATACGGCATAACAAGCTAGAATAAGATCAGACACATATTCTCTCATCAAACTGGAAAAGGCAACCCAGTAGGCAGTAAAGGGTCCCACAAATAGGCATCAGAGTCGCAGACATCTCCCATTCTCACTTTTAGGAATCTCAGAAGAATACCATGGTACAGAGCTATGACATATATGGAGAGGGCCTAGTGCAGACCCCCTACGACCCACTGCTCTCTGTAACCTACTTGAGTCCAGAGAAGTTGATTCTATGGGCTTGGTCCTTGTAGTATCGCCAAGTGTTTTTTAAAGCACAGGTGACTTTATTTGAGTGGAATTTTAGAAAACATATCTTTCCACATATAAAACAAATTATAGCCAGGACTGTTCTCATGGAAGTATGCTTTGACTAGTCCTGAGGGTGAGGTACCATAGAGCATGTCTGTATACAGAATGTGTGCCCTCACAGGTACATTCTTAAACAATCAGAGGAAAATTAACAGACACAAATTAAACAACCAAGAGAGAGTATGTTCAGCTAAGGACTAAGACCTTAGAGTTAGAGAAAAATAAAGAATGAACTAGGTTACTCTTTAGAAAGATGAAGAACACTAAGCACTGTGGCACGTTCATTGGAAAGTACTAGAGGTCAGAGAGAGCCAGTTGCTCACTGTGGGTATACCATTGGTGCTAACTGGTACATACAAACTTTAGATTCCTATGGTCACACGGATGAGAGGATCAGGATGCTGTATTGGTGATGATACTTTAAAAGGATATGCCCTGTTCCTTAGAACACATCTGGGTTATAGAAAATGTATATCTATGACTGGTAAAGGAAGGCTTTATCATAGTCATTTTAATTTTAATTGTATTCATTTATTTATTTTTTTTGAGACAAGGTATGGTTATATGGTTCCAGCTGACAAAGAACTCACAATTCTCCATCCTTTACTTCCCAAGAGTTGGGATTATAGGTATGTGCACAAAATTATACATTTTCTAAAGTAAAAGCTCTTGAATGGGGCCAAGAATTAGAGAAATATATGTCAGGGAAATACTAAGGTCACATGGATTACCCCCTGTCATTTTCTGTACATCCTTGATGTTCTCAAACCCTCCTTCCAGGGATAACTGCCCAATGGTTTCTTCACTTTTGCTCATTTGGTTTCCTTTTATTTTTATCATACCTGCCTGGGTATCTTCATATAACTTTAGTGTTTCAGAAAAAAATTTAAATTCTAGGAATATGAAGTCTTATGTCTATTGTTGCCCATGTCAATTATAATTTGATCTCTTGGTACATCTAGTTGTTGTATTTTCTATTACGATAAAGGCTCTTATATTTATACCTTAATATATATTTGCCTTACATCCAAGTTATGATCCCCAGGGGGGACCATAACTTTACATTTCATGATGCTTATTTAAAAATTCCTGTGTCACAATATGAACTAACCAGTACCCCATGAGCTCGAGTCTCTAGTTGCATATGTAGCAGAAGATGGTCTAATCGACCATCATTGGGAAGAGAGGCCCCTTGGTCTTATAAACTTTATATGACCCAGCACAGGGGAAGGCCAGGGCCAAGTAGTGGGAGTGGGTGGGTAGGGGAGCAGGGGCGGGGGGGGGTATAGGGAACTTTCGGGATAGCATTTGAAATGTAAATAAAGAAAATAATAATAAATAAAAAAATAAAAAAAAGAAAAAAGAAAAAAATTCCTGTGTCATAAAATTGGATTAATATATTTTTCAGTTGCTGTTTCTTCCTTTTGATATAAGGATTCTGTAATGGCTCTGTGTTCATCTTTTTAGTATGCATATCAAAATTTATTCTACAGAGTCATGTGGGGCTGTATTTGAAATCATCACATTCCTAAGTAAGTGCATGTACTCAATCTTGCCTGGCATAAGGGCCCACCTTGCAAGAAGAACTTTACATAGGTCACACAGAGGAGGAAAGTATCATTCCCTTGGAAAATCTGTTGTCAAAGCAAATATTTAGAAAGCGGGAAAGAGACCCTCACCTCTAAGTATACAGCTGTAAGTGAGGCATATTACACAATCGAAGCTTATGTATGCAATGAGGGAAATGTGAGAATTTAGCATGTGCATTTCTAAAACTTTACTATCCTGATGAAATGCAGCTTTTGACCCAGTGGGTCTACATGGGCCTAAGGTGATATATGTAAATTATTTGGGCAAATTTTCTCTACTGCAGACCTCCACACACCTGGCTACCTATGCTCAGTCATTTGTCTACTTGACCTTAGTCTTTGGAGTTTAGCATCACTGCTCAGGTTTGGAGGTCATTCACTTCCCCTCTACTCTATTTCAGACTCTAGTTGGCTGATCTCTGCTTTCTCTGACCGTCTCTGAGATGTACACCTTCCTTTCATTCTCTGTCACAGCTCCACTTTCTCTTTCAGTTAAGATCCGGGCATTCTCTTCCCTCTAAGGGCAAATCTGCTGGCCCACTCTCGTGGGCATGCCTCTCTTATACTTTGTCTCTAGTACCCAACTCCATGCTCAGGGACCCAGGATAGCCTTAACAGTTCATTCTGTCTCATGATAGACATGTCCCATGCTGATGATAAGTTGTCTATGAAAACTGACTTTAGAAAACTTGTACATGTTTTTACTGACTTCTTGAGATATAAATCTTCTGCAACTCTGGAGCAAGATTCTCAAGGTCATGGGAGTCCTCTCTTTGAGGTTATCATTAAAGAAGGACAGACCACCAGTCACTGCAGCAGCTTATGACTCTAACTTCCATAAGTGACAATTAGCAAATGGAGACAGCCCAGCCACTGCTCCTGTGAACACTGTTCAGCCTGGCCCATTTTACTTCAGACATCACACTGTCCTTGCTTGTAGTGTGATGGGTGATGAAGGGGATTCTGAGAAGAGTGCTAATGGAAAAACACAAAGAAAAACACGGGAAGGAAAGGCAGAGATTTAACGCATTGAATATTTTGATTTGTTAATACATACACAAAAAATTTTATACACTGTTAAATATTTTTTCAGTGACATCAAAACTTTTGAGATTCACTTTACTGAAACTGTGATTTGCTTTACAATTGCATCATGTACAAAATCTCACAGAACTCTAGAAAATTCCCTGGATTATTCTCTTTTGAGAATGAGAAGGGACTGTGTGAGGAACTGTAGTTTAGCATCTTCAGCCTTTCAGTCTGATGCTCTTGCTTTTAGAATGCTTTTTCTTGACAACAGGGATGGTCATGCTTCTGTAACCTTGGATTTTAGCTGCCTGTCTTTACACAAAACTGGCACTGACCAATGTGATAGTTACAGCTGTGCATATATTTTGAATACTTAAAATGTGCTATGTTGCAATGGGTTTAAATGTAACATGAACTAGATTCTGAAGACTAATACAAAAAGAATATCTAACATATTTTATTCATAATTAAAAATTCTTACACATGAAGTCTATACAATTTTAGAGGTATTAAGGCATGAATTTAATTGTCAACTTTTATTTTTAATATGGCAACTGACAATTTTACATGATTGTGATTCATAGATATCTATACTTGAAGTCTGTGATTGAGACTGCTGGTCCTACAGGATCTCCCTTCTCCTCAGCTTCTTTCAGCCTTCCCTAACTCAACAACAGGGTCAGCTGCTTCTGTCCTTTGGTTGGGTGAAAATATTTGCATCTTACTCTTTCAGCTGCTTCTTGGGTCTTTCAGAGGGCAGTCATGATAGATTCCTTTTTGTGAGTGCTTCATAGCCTCAGTAATAGTGTCAGTACATGTGACCTCCCCTTGAGCTGGATCCCTCTTTGGACCTGTCACAAGACCTTCTTTTCCTCAGGCTGCAATCCATTTCCATCCCTGTAATTCTTTCAGAAAGGAACAATTATGGGTCAGAGATGTGACTATGGGAGGCAACCCTGTCCCTTACTTGATGTCCTGTCTTCCTGTTGGAGGTGGGCTCTATAAGTTCCTTCTCCCTACTGTCAGGCATATCATCTATGGTCCCTGGTCCCTCCCTTTGAGTCCTGGGAGTGTCTCACCTCCCAGGTTTTTGGTGTATTCTGAGGGTTCCCCCAACCTCCTATTTCCCAAGGTTGCCTGTTTCCATTCTTTCTGCTAGCCCTCAGGGCTTCAGTCCTTTTCCCTCAACCAATACCAGATCAGGTTTCCCTCCCCTCCCCCACTTCCCCTCTTCCCTGGCCAGTTTCCTTCCCAGGTCCTTCCCTCCCTCCTCACTTGTGAACTTGTGATTGCTGTCTTCTCTTTCCCAAGTGGGACTGAGGCATCCTCACTTGGGCACTTCAGCTTGTTGAGCTTTTTGAGTTCTGTGGACTGTATTTTTTTTTTTTTTGACTAATATCCACTTATTAGTGAGTATATACCATACATGTCCTTTAGGGTCTGAGTTACCTCGCTCAGGATCATATTTTCTAGTTACATCCATGTGCCTGCAAAACTCACGATATCCTCATTCTTAATAGCTAAGTAGTATTCCATTGTGTAAATGAACCACATTTTCTGCATCCATTCTGTCGTGGGACATCTAGGTTGTTTCCAGCTTCTGGCTATCACAAATAAGGCTGTTATGAACATAATGGAACACGCGCCTTTGTGGCATGGTGGGACATCTTTTGGATACATTCCCAAGGCAGTCTCAATTAATCTGGACCCATGAGATCTCTCAAACACTGGACCACCAACCAGGCAGCATACACCAGCTGATATGAGGCCCTCAATACACATACAGTAGAGGACTTCCAGGTCTGTGTTCATTCAGAGATGATGCACCAAACCCTCAAGAGACTGGAGGCCCCAGGGAGTTTAGAGGTCAGGTGAGTTGGGGGTGGGGGCATCCACATGGAGACACAGTGGGGTTGGGAGGAAGTGTGGGATGTGGAGCAGATGGAGGGTAGATGGGGAAGTGGGGAATGCAATATGGAATGTAAAAAATAAATTAAAAAAAAAAACTAAAAAAAAAAAGGAGTCTGTGATTAACCCATTGATTAAAATAAAGATCCTTCTTGTTCCAAAGAGACTAGAATATAGTGGTGAAGGTTCTCTGTTTTTTGTTTGTTTTTTTGTTTGTTTGGTTGGTTTGGTTTTTAGAGGAAGAAGGTACTCTACAGGCTATGGAAAGAGAAACCTGAACACAAACCCAGTCACAAAATACTTCAATTATATCTGTTCTGCCTGCAAGGTATGTGAGAGCAATGGTGTCTCAGAATGGGTGAGAGTGGCCAACCAATGTTTGGTTTTAACTCTTAGCCATGTGTGATAGGGAGTCCATGTCCTACCCAGCCTGGATGGCTAGGAACCAGAAATTAGATAGCCCAGAGACTTAAGGGAAAAACCAGCATACCTGGACAAAAAATAATCAGTGACATGTTTTCTAATAACATCCTGTTATCCTCATAATTTGGTGCCTTGTCAAGCATGCATCAGAGAGGATTCCTCCTGCAGCAGATGGAGCGAGCGCAGAGACCCACGACCAGACATCATTCAGAAAGTATACATTGAAACTCTCCATCCGCTATCAGCCTTCAGAGATCTGGAAACCCCACAGAAGAGGAGGAGGAGAAAAGCCCATAGGAGTCCAAGGGGATGGAGGACACCAGGAGAACACGGGCTACTAAATCACTAAGCAGTTGGCTCACAGAGACTGAACATGCAAGCTCAGGGGATGCGTGGGGCTGCACCAGGTCATCTGCATTCACGTTGTGGCTGTTAGCTTCATGTGCTTGTGAGACTCACAACAGTGTGAGCACATGTATGTCTGCATCTTTTGCCTGCTCTTAAGACTCTTTTCCTCCTATTGGATGTTTTGCCCAGCCTCGATATGAGGAGGGCATTTGCTTTCCTGTATTGTATCTTATTTTGTCCTGTCTGCTGCCCTTTCTTGGAGACCTGCTATTTTCTGAACACGTCTGGATAAGAGGGTAGGTAAGGGGTCCTAGGAGATGGGGAGAGACTTGGAACTCTGGTTGGGATGTACTCTATGGGAGAAGAGTCTATTTTCAATTTTAAAAAGGACATAATTATGAAAGATAAAGATCCTTATATTTTAGCACTTAGATAATTTTCTTAATAATTTAATTATATTTTTGCACAGAAACATTGAATGTATAAAGCTATATTGCCTTGATTATTTTCTGTTCCTTTTCTGGTTTGGTGTGTAGCTCTAGCTGCATCTGACACCTCAAAGGGAAACATGAGCTGTGGACTCCCTGTTCCAGCCTTTGCCTTGGCTTTTTCAGAACAACACGGGATAGCATGTTGTTGTCCAGAAACCTCCAGCAGAGACAGGCAGAAAACGCTCTGACATAGGTCCATCCAATGCAGTTTCACATGATTTTGTTTCATTATGTTAAAGGAAAATCAACTAATTTTATTAATTAACTGTGCTTATTAATAACTTAAATGTATTCCCTTCCTATCCACTTATCTTTCCTAATAGTTGACAGCATGGAGTGGCTTCAAGGAGCACTCCCTCTGATGAGGGAAATATTTTACATATAAATCATGTTTAAGGTTGCTTGCACTCAGTGAATTGAAGGAAGGCACACTTTTATTTGGGTCTATTCATGTTTTTTAAATCCTCTCAATTCTGTCCAATCAGTGTCTTCCTTGATTGTATGCATTCAGGTGGACGCCGCCTGCCCCATAACTTTGGCCATTTCCTTGCTCTCTGTCGTGATTCGTGTCTCTCTCTATATCCATGTTGGGAAAATGTGATGGATAGTGTTAATTATTATCTTGACAGGTTTTAGAATCACCTAGAAAGAAAACTCAGTCACAGACTATTTTAATTAGGCTGGCCTGTGGGCAAGCTTATGAGGAACTTTTGTTTTTGTTTTTGTTTTTGTTTTGTTTTTACAGTTTGGTTGACTGAGGTTGAAAACCCTCCCACAATGCAGGTATAACCACTACACAGACTGAACATTACGCTAGCATTTCTTGTTTTCTGCTTCTGCTGTGCATTTTCTGAAATGATGGGTAGTAACCTGGAACTCTGAGACAGAGAAGCCCCTTCTCCCCTAAGCTGCTTTTGCCAGTTTATCATCCCAACAAGAAAAGAGGAACCTGGCTACCGTTGGTGATGGCCTTTTTCTTTGTGTCATAAGTTACTTTTATTTCTCTATGTCTTTTTTTTAAATGACTCTGTGTCATATTTCAAATAAAATAATAATGCTTTAAATAAAGAAATAAATATAATATTTTCCAAATATCAAGTTTGAGGACTGATCTTTGTTCTGTAGTTTTCAGTTAAAATAAGCAACTCAATTTTTATATTGTACAATGTGCCAGTGTGGTCAATTTATTAACAAAGAGACTCCAGAGACAGGATAAAAACAAGTTTCTTCCCCATATATGCTCTGTATGCATCCCCTATTCAGTAATGTAAAAGTTATATTCATGAAAATTTTGTTTCTATATGACCTTTAAAATATAATATGTATGAAGGCTAACAACTAAAGGCTAAACATAAAGTATTAGAAAAATTCTTTACTTATGCTTTATAACTTTGAAATTTTTATTTAAGTTTCTTCTTTAAAACACAAATTTCTTCTTATTTCAGTGTATGAATATGTAAATGTATGTAGACACAGGCATATAAACACATGCCTTGCCATAGTCTGTGCTACACATGTTGGCATACATATTAATTCATCTATGTATATAGACATAGACTTTGAAGTACTAATAATTTTGGGGTTGGATGGACTATCTTATCTGGAATATTTAAAAACTGTCAGTTGGATTATACACAACGCAATCATGTTAAACTCTTTGCCTTTGACAAATCTGTGCATTTTAAACTTTAGTGCTTGCTATGTGTCCCTTTTGCCTTGAATTCTAACATGCTGTTATTTCATGGTCACATCTGTCATCAGCTTGATAAATTCCTCATGTATTTAGAATTAACCAATCTCATTACATTTGAGCGGAATGCTGTAACCCTGTAGCATAGCCATCCTTCTGCTCTAGAGACTTCCTGGGGGCTGCTGCTCTACCCTCAGATTTCATTGTGTATCTAATACTGTCCTATTGGTCTCCAAACTCTGAGTAAGGTATTTGTTCAGATCTCAGATCTAAATGGTCTTCAGGAATCTACTATGTCTTGGTTTAACCTCGATTTTCCCAGCTTTAGACTGTGAGTGATCTTTAAATAAAGCCTCACTGGATAGCCCAAGAAGGCTTTTAATTCACAATCCTCCTGCCTCAGTCTTCCAAACACTGAACTTTCAGTGGCACACCACTAGACCCAGCTTAGCCCGAGTCTTTTCTTGTAGTTTTATTATTTCTTTCTCTAGAGATTTCCTTCCTATGTACATGAATCTTCTTGTCTCTTTTCAGGTGAGGCTTTTAAGTTTTTCTCTCTTTTAAATCATAATAAGTTAGATTCTACTAGATTAAACTGCCTTAAGAAAAAAGACTTACTCTCTATTCTCTGAAATTTGGGTCTCAATTATTTAAAAGCATAGTATTATTGGAATTCAAGTATAATTATTGTTAATAATAGTAATAATAGTAATAACAAAAAATTAGTAATTTCTTACCCTAAAGAGTAATGTTCTCATAAAGACCTCAGAATATCCTGCCATAGATTGACTGATAGAGGTCCCTTATAAAACATTTGAACTTGAACAGAAACTTATATCAAATAGAACTACTTAAGAAAACGTGAAAAGCCAGGAAAAATCTCTGCTTTGAAGAGAGTTCAAAGTCCTGATGGAGGTGATGTGATGATTCTAATTGCTAGACGACATTCTGCTACTTCACAGGCTGGCTGCTGAGGGCTTTTGATGTCTTCTCCAATCAAAGAAACAAAAATATCTACAAAACTTTCATTAATTGAATTAGGAAACAGACATGGGCAGTTAGTTTTATTTAAGAATAATCGCATTTTCAAGAAGGTAAAATGGCTTTATCTTTTAAAGGGAATAAATTAAACTATATGTCAATCAATGTAGCTACTGTACCTTTCTCTAAACACTAATTCTTTTCAAATTGTTTTATCTGAAAAAAAATATCTTAAAAATCACCAAAAGGGAACTCATTAACATTATATGAAATTTAAGAAAGTTCTAAACTTTATTAGACATGAAAAATCATAACATGTATTCATCATGTGTAGAACTTTATAAAAGAATTGTGTTGTAAAAGAAGCTTACCTGGGGGCTGATGAAATGGCTCAGGTGTTAAGGAAAGTTGCATCTCTTCTTAAGAGCCACAGTTCAATTCCCTGTATTCAGGTTGCTCACAACCTCCTGGTATAGCATCTCCAGGGATGTAAAATACTCTTCCTGCCTCCAGGAACAAACACTTGGCATACACACAAGACAAGTGCACACACAGAGGTAAAACTTCTCTTTTAAACACTTCTCTTTCTCTTTATACCTACAGCAAAATGTTTTGTCACTTTCATGACATCGTGCTACGTTGCTAGCTTAGAGTGATCAAAAATATATTGCTCTTTGGGTCACTGATATTCTGTGCTCTCATGTAAGGCCTGTGTTTTTAGTTACTTGTAGATTGACTTTGCTACTTTATGGGTCCTTCTTTTTTCCTACCCTTTATCGCCCTGCCCCTGGTTCACTCCCTAATATTAGGTTAAGAGGCAAAGAAAGAGAGATAGAGATACCTGAATCTAATTTCTTTCAGTTTGTTTCTTCTTTGCTTGAAGCTGGTCTTGGCTAATTTGTGGGTCCTTATTTTTCCCACACTTTATCCACCCCCTCCAGGTTTCAGCTCTCCCCCATCACTAGATGTGTGTGTGTGTGTGTGTGTGTGTGTGTGTGTGTGTGTGTGTGTGTGTGTGAGAGAGAGAGAGAGAGAGAGAGAGAGAGAGAGAGAGAGAGAGAGAGAGAGAGAGAGAGAGAGAGAGAGAGAGAGAGAGAGAGAGAGAGAGAGAGAGAAGACCTAAATCTAATTCCTTTTCATTTTTTTCTTTGAGCATGACCACTGAGAAACCACAGCAATGACCCTGAACAACCACCAGCCATTAACCCTGCCTCTTGAGGCCGTGACATTTATATAATCCTCTGATAATTTCCCAGATTTCCAAACATCACACAATCACAGAAACTATCTCCAGCTGACAAAACCATGCCTCTGCCAGTGCAGGAGACAAATCATAGTCAGCTGCGGTGGACAGTCCAAAGCAGCCCAATTTCCCCCACACCTGGGATTAAAATGATATAATATTTCTGTGTTGTTTATAAAGAAAACAAAGTTCCAGAATTGCCACTCAATGGCCTTGACTAATACTGTGACATAGAAATGTGAATATATATATATATATGAGAAAGAATTGGCAATGAAAGATGCAGATATCGGAGGAGAGTGAGGCACCTCATCTCAGTACATAGCACCAGCCATAGGTTATGCCCATTGCAAAAGATGGGTGCCTTTTCAATTGGCTCTGTTTTACACATAATATCGTCTTCAGACATTCTAGATGCATACTGATAAAACTTGTCTTCTTAGGCCACAGACCTTCATTTCCTAATGCTGAAATATTTCTTTAATATAGAATTAATAATGCATTATGCATCAAGACTGGAAATTGTGTTTGGTTTCCTGCAAACCTGAAGTATGTCGCTGTTCACATTTTAGAAACTCTGCAAGGTCAAGACAGTGTCGTTGCAATAGCCTCGTCCTTTCTCACTGTTTTTACTGCCTAAGAGTTGCAGCATTGCTCCTGTGGCTCTGGCCATCATATGCATCCACACAGGGAAAAGGAAAGTTAGAGAGAAGGTAGGGAACAGAGGATTTTGCATTGATCTTGTTCAGAAATGGGTCCATGAACTGTTTGCACTACAGAAACCCATGGAAAAACAGTGGTTTGTTTTTATGCTATGTTTTATGAACTTTTTTTGTTTTGTTTTGTTTTGTTTTTCGAAACAGGGTTTCTCTGTATAGCCCTGGCTGTCATGGAACTCACTTTGTAGACCAGGCTGGCCTCGAACTCAGAAATCTGCCTGCCTCTGCCTCCCGAGTGCTGGAGTGTGCCATCATGCCCGCCATGAACATTTATTTTCCTTTTTTTTAAATTTTATTTTATTATATTTCAAATGCTATCCCGAAAGTTCCCTATACCCCCCTCCGCCCCTGCTCCCCTACCCACCCACTCCCACTACTTGGCCCAGGCATTCCCTTGTGCTGGGACATATAAAGTTTGCAAGACCAAAGGGCCTCTATTCCCAGTGATGGCTGATTAGGCCATCTTCTGCTACATATGCAGCTAGAGACACAAGGTCGTGGGTACTGGTTAGTTCATATTGTTGTTCCACGTACAGGGTTGCAGCCCCCTTCAGTTACTTGGGTACTTTCTCTAGTTCCTCCATTGGGAACCCTGTGTTCCATCCAATAGCTGGATGTGAGCATCCACTTCGGTGTTTGCCAGGCACTGGCATAGCCTCACAAGAGGTCGCAATATCAGGGTCCCTTCAGCAGAATCTCGCTGGCATGAGAATTAGAATCTAGGTTTGGTGGCTGATGATGGGATGGATTCCCAAATTGGAGAGTCTCTGGATAGTCCATCCTTTCATCTTAGCTCTAAATTTTGTCTCTGTACCTATATCCTTTCATGAGTATTTTGTTCCTTATTCTAAGGAGG